>NC_092371.1:26139145-26439328 GCF_030028105.1 Mobula birostris | reverse complement strand
ACTTTTTCATGGGCTTTGAACTCCGAGCCCCAAACTCCAGTCTTGCATAGACATCAGACCCCAGGACTCACTGACCGGCTGGGGGGGGGGGGGGGGAGAAACAGTTTACTAGCCCTCATGCCTCCTGCCTGAATGGGCGTCTGATCCCAGGACATCAGCCTGCAAGGGTGGGTTACTAGCCTTCATCCACAGGGCCAATCACAGGGATTGCTGGCCTGCATCCTCAGTGCCGACCTGAGATCTGCCCATGGGGATTGTTGGTCTTTTACTGCAGAGTGTTCCTATCTGGATTTGGGCTCCTGGCCCCAACTCTTTGTTTACTACCTCTGACCTCTAACCCCTAATCCCTAATCTGTCCCCTCTCTGTGCAGCCCTCAAAACCTTCCCTGTGAATCTAAAAAATCAACCAAGACAGAGCCACAACTAGATGGAGATCATAGCTCGGTGCCATCTTGACTAGAAGCAATGTGCCAAAATCTATCGTTATGGCCCACTTACCTGCATTGCATCAGTATTCTCTTTGCTTCATTATTCACTGTGCAAATCCTACCCTGGCTTATCCCCCCAAAGTGCAACACCTCACACCTGTCTGTATTAAATTCCACCTGACATTTTTTCAACCCATTTTACCAGCTGGTTGAGATTGTTAGTGTACCCTGCTGCTTACCTTCCACATAATCAGGGGCATGGGGGTGCAGTGGAGAAGCAGAGTCACAGAGCCCTGGTCCTAGAGATATGGAAATAGGCCATTCAGACCATCACCCATGCCAACCACCCAATGCCTCTAATCATACATCAATCTCATTTGTTATTCTCTCCACGTCTTCAAACCCACTGAAGATTCTACCACTCACACAAACGCAAGGGAACATTTACAACGACCAATTAACCTACCAACATGTTTATAGGGATGTGGGAGGGAACCCGAGATCCTGGCGGAAACCCTTTGGATTCCAGGGCGGATCCAGCCTCTCCTGGGTATGGATCGTGTTGGGGTACCAAACCCTGGGATTTAGACTCTCCACTCCCCCTCCCCCCGGTTAGGAAAGGGAATACCTTCTGAAGCAACACAGTTCACACGGGGTTGGCCTGCAACTTACGTGGGTGATGGATGTGGTAATGTCGATCGAGTTAATGCTGGGCCTTGTTGGAACAGTGAGGAAGGGGGCCGAAGATGGAGATGTGGGACTGAGGGTTAAGTGCAGGTGGTAGGAAGTTGAGGGTCCATCTCCTGCTAGGGTTGCCCGCATTCTTGGGCGCTGGGAAGAGTGGAACAGCCGCTTACTGTCTCCCCTGTGTGGGGAGGGAGGGTGGTGGGATTGGTGGAGTCGGAAAAGTCAACCTTAAATTGGTGTCGGCGCCGGGCGCTCCTGATCAGAGGTTAGCTTTTTGAGTTCACACTCCTCTCCCCCTCCACACACGTACTGCCGGGAATTCCGCCATCGCCGTCTCCCCGATTTCCAGCACGCTGAAAATTATGAGCAATACTCGCAGAGCACTAAAAGTTCCTCCACGGCACTGTAGCCCCATATGCCGGAGGCCTTTCCCTCAGAATTTTCTGTGTCGGCAGAATTGCTTGTGTCTACGCTGCACATTGTCCCAAGTGGCAGGGGCGAGTGCCCCGCAGTTATTCTGCCTCTGCGCTGGGCTTCAGCCTGGAGACGCCCTACTTTTGGCACGGAGCCCGCGGCCGAGCGAGCGTACTGTCCGCCCGCAGGCCAGGCCACGCCACGCCGTGCGAGGACGCCAGTCCCCGCCGGGCCCGCGGAGCGAGGGGCGGGTTCAGCCCGCTCCAATGGAGCAGCGGTGAGGCGGGGCCCAGGGCCCGGGGGCGGGCTCGTACTAAAAGCAGCGAGTCCGCGGCGGGCGGCAGGCGAGTGCTGTCTGGTGTGTGTCTGCATGGACAGCCCGCTGTCCCCCGTCACCAGCCGCCCTCTCCAGCCCCTGGCAGCATGCACACCCTGCAGAAGGACACTACCTTCACCAAGATCTTCGTGGGCGGCTTGCCCTACCACACGACCGACGCGTCCTTGCGGAGATACTTCGAGGTGTTCGGGGACATCGAGGAGGCGGTGGTGATCACTGACCGGCAGACCGGCAAATCCCGCGGATACGGCTTCGTAAGTCCCGGGGAGAGCGCGGCGATGTCCGCCTGTCAGGGTCCGGTGTGGGGGGGCAGTCGGGGTAATAAATTGCCACGAGTCCTGGGGGGGGGGAGGGTATGAATGAACATTTCAGGGTCCAGGAGGGGTGTGATTAAATAAACCAGGATCCAAGGGCTGAAGAGAGGGAGTAAGATTGTCCCCCAGGGTCGAGAGATGTTCAAAACTCGAGCCTCACGACTAGGGCAATGGCTCAGGTCGAGGACTGGGAGTCAGTGGCTCAAAAGTGGGGGGGGGGGAACAATACTAAACCATCTGGATGGCTCAAAACGCCAAGGATCGATCGGGGCAATATTCCCGTTTAGGGTGTGTGTGGGGGGAAATGCCGGGCTGATCGTGCCCCCCCCCCCACGGCTGATTCACTAAGTTCCCTCTTCCCCCCCGTTTTGCCGCCGGTTCCAGCTGAGCTCTCCCTCCCCTCTCGCCGCACCTGCAGTCCCACTGAGAACCGAGCCTTCCTCTTTTCACTGCTGTTAAAAGCAGAAGTTCTCAACCGACGCGGTGTGGTGTGTTTTGAGCGAATTCCTGCTCTGGAAGGAAATGCTTGAACTAGCGGGCAACAGGTGCTCGTCCCCGGCTCCTTGCGCTCCCGACCGCACCAACCTCACTCGCTAATTTCAAAAAAGAAATTGCCGAGGTTTACTTACATATGAGCCATATTTAAGCCGTTCTCAATCCAATGGTTACAAATTAAAGCATTGCCATCTTGCCCTTTGCTGACCTGACGTGGTTTAGTGCGGCTGCTTTTTAATCCCCACACCCTCGGTATTTTCATTCCGCTTTACACCGTCTGTCAATGAGCCCGTCCCCAGAGTGGGGAGGGCCCCCGGTTCACCGTCTGTGTCTATGGGCGGAGAGTGGGGACTCTACCCCACTGGGCTGGAAGAGGGGAACAGCTGCTATAAAACACTTAAACGGGCCTCTGGCATGATAAAAATGAGCACGTGCTTATTTTTATAGCCTTGCAGTTTATTTATCTGCCTGCACTGTCTTTTGGGAATTGTAACACACTATTTTGAATTCTGTACCCCTTCTCCACATTATGCAGTACCGCCTTGCTCTGCGTGCTTACTGAATGATGTGTCTGGATGGTCCACCATCAAACCGCTTCACCCTCTCATGTGACAAATAGAGCAATGATCAGTTCTGAAGAAGGGGTGGGTGTGGGGCAGAATTGGAGAGGTAGACAGGTGGTAGGGATCGGGAAGAGGAAGGAGTTGGGGAGGATACTGGAGAGAGGATGAGAGTGGGCATTGGGCAAAGATTGAAGGTAGGCAAAGACGCAGGAAGGGTCAGTGCTAGGGGTAAGGGTTAGGGAGGAGATGGAGGAGGTTTTGGGGGATCGGCTGGGAGGGGAAATAGGCTGGGGTTGAGAGGTAGGGTCAGAGACGGGCTGCAGGAATGGGGGCGGGGAGTGGATCTGCTGTGGAGTGGCACAGGGATGAGAGGGGATAGGGTGGCCCCTACTTTGGGAACCGTGACCACAAAGCAAAAGTGCCCAGAGGTGGCTGATGATGGGTGGGCTCCCCCTGGTGCCAGTGTCCAGTGATAGCTGGATGGCAGTTCCCCACTGGCTCAGGTGGCTAATGGTAACACAGAGGCAGCTTCCCATGTGCCAGTGGCAGTGTTGGCTGGGTAGCAGGTTCTCAATGGACAGTGCGGTTTGGCATCAGTTTCCAATGGCCAGTGGTAGCTGGGCATCATTTCCCATTGGTACCAGCCCTGGGTAATGTTGAGCGATCCTGGGAGGAGTGTGGACTGTGCTGAGTTCCACATGCCAGTGAGTTAGGGAGGGGTGCTGTCTAACTTCCCTCATCACCCAGGGGTCTAACATCTGAGCAACTGGTTGTTCTCATCCAGAATGTGGTGCCTCTCTCAGTGGGGCAGCCAGACAGGGTGCATTGCCCCAGATGGTGTGTGACAAGAGGCCACTGAGGAATGACTGGCTCTGGCGCTGGAGGTAGTAAGATGGAAGAAGGGTCAGGGAGGTGTATGGAGAGTCCAGGAAGAAGAGAGAAATCTGACTGTTCGTAGTTTTCCTATAACCATTTAGAACATGGAATATAGAATGTTACAGTGCAGTACAGGCCCTTCGGCCCATGATATTGTACAGACCTTTTAACCTACTCCAAGATCAAGCTAAACCTTCCCACGTAGCCCTCCAATTTTCTAACATCCATGTGCCTATCTATGAGTCTCTTAATCGTCCTTAATGTATCTGCCTTTACTAGCACCCCCGGCACAGTGTACCGTGCACCCACCACTCTGAGTAAACAAAACCCTACCCCTGACATCCCCTCCCCATACTTCCCTCCAGTCACCTTAAAATTATGCTCCTTTGCATTATTAATTTCTGCCCTTAGAAAAAGTTCCTGGCTGTCCGATTATCACCACTATCAAGACGCCTGTCATTCTCCTTCGCTCTAAAGAGGAAAAGCTTTACCTCACTCGGCCTATCCTGTTTCAAATCCAGGCAGCATCCTGGTAGATCTGCTCTGCACCATCTCTGAAGCTTCCACATCCTCCCTATAATGAGGGGACCAGAACTGAACACAATACTCCAAGTGTGGTCTAACCAGAGTTCTATAGAACTGATTTAGATTATTCAGATTTGCATAAACATAAAAGAAACTGCAGATGCTGGAAATCTGAAATGGAAACAGGAAATGCTGGAAACACTCAGCTGGTCAAGCAGCATCTGTGGAGAAAGAAATGAGAGTCAATATTGGTGAGTATTTCCAGCATTTCCTGTTTCTCATTCAGGCATGTTGTCTGAGTGCAGTGGAACACAGACGGAATGAGACCATTACTTCATCTCCAAGTCAGTCCCCAGTTGGAGTACCATGTTCAGTTCTGGTCATCTCATTACAGGAAGAATGTGGATACTATAGAGAGAGTGCAGAGGAGATTTACAAGGATGTTGCCTGGATTGGAGGACATACCATATGAGAATAGGTTGAGTGAACTTGGCCTTTTCTCCTTGGAATGACGGAAGATGAGAGGTGACCTAATAGAGGTGTTTAAGATGATGAGAGGCATTGATCGTGTGGATAGCCAGAGGCTTTTTCCCAGGGCTGAAATGGCTAACACGAGGGGGCATAGTTTTAAGGTGCTTGGAAAAGGGTATAGAGGGGATGTCAGGGGTAAGTTTTTCCACACAGAGAGTGGAATGCACTGGTGGTGGTGGTGGTGAAGGTGGATACAATAGGGTCTTTTAAGAGCCTCTTGGATAGGTATATGGAGCTTAGAGAAATAGAGGGCTATGCACTACGGAAATTCTAAGCAGTCTCTAGAGTAGGTTACATGGTCGGCACAACATTGTGGGCCGAAGGGCCTGTAATGTTTTGTGTTCTTATGTTCCAATCTCTCTAAAGAGATGCACCCTTTTCTGTCGAGGCTCTGACAATCTCCTGTTGTGACAGCAGCTCCACAGAAATGAGATGAGCCCAGAGATGGCAGGGATTTGCATTAATGTCGGAAGGAGAGGCAGGGTTAACTGGAGTGGATGTGATTGGTTGGTGTCGGTAGCGAGAGGAGATCTGGTTGTTTCCTGGTTAACGACACACACTGATCCGGAGTAACAATTATTTTGTTCTCCCTTACACTTGTGTACTGGAAATAACATTAAACAATCCTGAATCTGGATCCATCTGAGAACTTACACAAAAATAACTCTCACCTGCAGTGTTAACTCCCTTCCTCTCCCCACAGATGCTGCCTGACTTGCAGAGTGTTTCCAGCCCCGTGTTCTTATTTCAGATATCCAGCATCTGTAGTGTTTTGCTTCCCTTCCACTCCCCCCAACTGCCCTCCCCCCCCCCACTCTCACCTGACCTGCACTGTCAGCTTTTGCTACTGAGACACCAAGGCACCCACACAAAGGAATGTTGTTGCTAGTTGGTTCTGTTTTTGAAATGTTTGAGTTTAGTATCAGCAGCTGCCAGGGTGACTGTTTTTCCTTTATCATTCATTCATCTGTTTAACACTTTCGAATTTAAATGGTTCCTGGGGCCAAAGATTAGACATGGCACAAACTTTTTTCTTCCCCTCTCTGCAACAAAAACTGAAATGATCTATAGGGCTGGTAAATGCTGCAATGCTCTAGTGCTTCTGGAGTGCTCATTGCCCGGTGCGGGGGTAACCCCATACCACAGATGCAGTGGTATCTTCTTTTCCTTTCTGAAGGGACCCTGCTGCAGAAAGAGCTGGCGTAAAGTTTTCATTTCTGGTAAGATGGAACATTCCCTCGAGCTGCTTGCTGTAACCGTGGGTGCTCCTGCAGTCGACTCTGCTGTTGTAATTTGTATGTGTTGGGGGGTGGAGGCGGAGAGGTAGTGGTCAGAGTTTAAAATAAATTTATTATCAAGGTACATATACTACCTGGAGTTTCATTTTATTGCGGGCATTCAGTCCAGAACAAAGAAATACAATGGCATGAATGAAAAATTGTACACAGACTGTTAAGTAACCAATGTGCAAAAGAAGACAAACTGGACAAATACAAAAAAGAACGTACAATAATCATAAATAATACTGAGAACATGATTTATAGTGTCTTTGAAAGTTGTGGAGTCAGTTCAGAGTTGAGGTGAGTGAAGTTATCCAAACTGGTTCAGGAGCCTGATGGTTGTAGGGTAGTAACTGTACCTGAACCTGGTGGTGTGGGACCCAAGGCTTTTGCACCTCCTTCCCTAAGGCAGAAGCAAGAAGAGAGCTTGACCTGCTGAATACAAGAGCATGGTCGTGTTGAGCACAGCAAGATCCCAGCCATTGCTTTCTCAGGGTCTTGCTGTTTTGAAGAGCTTTGACGAGACCTTGCGCCAGGGTTTGTTTACAGGAAAAAGATGAGGAGGTCATTGGGGGTTGGGGGGGAAGAATTCAAACAGCTTGCTGTTGTTTGCGAAATCAGACACAGCTCAAACCAGCTGCCTAGTTGCAAAAGTAGTGAAGGTGGGAGGTTGCACAATTTGTGAGAGTGAAGTAAAAGCCTCATCCTGTTCCCCGTCTGCCGTGGCTAATAGCTGTCGAAGGGAGTTGACCACTTCTGTGCCTGGTGTGTTATCTGTCAGGAGCAGAAGATGTTCTCTGCGCCCCAGTCCGTTCTCCAGCGCAGCCACTGGATGTCCTGAGATGTTGGAGAACTAATTGTGTACAACCATTGGCCGAGAGTAGGCTGTGACTTGAGCTGGGGATCCGCAGGACCTGTTTTCAATGGATGAATAGGGGTGTGCTCCAAGTTGCCCCATGTCAGAACCCTGCGCCAAACTGTAAACGCAGCCCCATCCAGCAGAAAGATCCTGTCCCATTCCCAAAGCAGCTTTCAGGAAGTTGACGGTACATGTCCACTCCAAAGAACTGCATGCAAAACCCAAGCTTTTTGGCCCAGCTCGGTACTGAGGGAGTGCTGGGTGTCACTCTTTATTGAATGCTGTGGAAGTGGTCTGGTAGGAGGAGGGGCAGGAAGGGGATTGTGGGAAGTGTTTGGATGAATGAACAATGAAACAACATTTGAGCACAAGCTCATTATTTTTGCACCACTAATTTAATTTATATTTATTGTAAATTATGGTATTTAAAATTTTTTTTTACTTATTTAGCAATACAGGGTGGAGTAGATCCTTCCGGTCCTTAGAGTCACAGTATGCCAGCAACCCCACAACCCCAAAACCCTAACCTAATCACAGGACAGTTTACAATGGCCAATTAATGTACCTGGTATGTCTTTAGATTGTGGGAGGAGACTGGAGCACCCAGATAAAACACACCCATTCTCCTTGCAGAACAGCGCCAGATTTGATCTGCAAACTCCAGACTCCGAAATGCCCTAAGCTTTATGTACTGCTGCCATAAAACAATACTCTTCACAATATATGTCAGTGATATTAAACCTGATTCTGATTCTAGGAAGAAACGTAGATGTTGTTGGGCGTCCTAGCCAATCCTATCTGCCGACTTGTAGCCTTGTAGCCATTCCTGACTTCGTTTACGTCTAAGGGCTGCTGTGTACACAACATGGCTGTTGTTGCATTGAGGCTCCCAGAAGACAGGAAAAGCCCCACATAATTTGTGAGTTTCTGTGAGTGTTGGGTTAATTTTAATTCCCCCCCCCCCCATACATACCTCAGTCCAGTCCATGGTGTCTCAGATTCCATTTTTTGCCTGTGCCTGCGTGCAAGTCTGTGCACGTGCGTCTGCGTGTCCATGCGTGCGTCTGTGATGATGTCTTTTTCATGGCTTTTTACAAGGCGCGGAGCGCCACTCCTCACACAGACATTTTCGCAGTATTTTCCCTTTATTTTACGAGGTGGAGTTGCGATCTCGACCTTCAACCCGGCACGGGTGGAAAGTGTACTCAGGAGCGGACCCGACTAGTTTCGAACCCGGGAACCTCCGCTCCCAGGTCCGGCGCCAATATCATTGCGTCACCAGCCAGCCCGGTGTCTCAGATTCTCTGGCCAGTGGGTGCTATGGCTGACAGGGTCAGTGTTGACAAGAGTGTGCAGCTGACTCAGGCTCTCCAGCCCAGGGTCTGGGTGTAGCATGGCCGTTTCTCGGCTGGCTTAAAGATTGGCTTTAATTGTCACATGTACATCAAAATGTGGAAACATACAGTGAAATGCGTTGTTTGCATAAGTGAGCAAGTAAATGTCACCACGATTCAGGGACCAACGTTATATGCCCACAACTTACTAACCAGTACGTCTTTGGAATGTGGGAGGAAACCGGAGCACCCAGAGAAAACCCGTACGATCACAGGGAGCGTGTACAACCTCCTTACAGACAGCAGCGGGAATTGAACCTTGCTCGTTGGTGCTCGCCTCTACTGCCCTTCTGCATGCTCCACGTCATTGACTTCTCCATCTGTCTGGTAGGTCACCATGGCGGACAGAATCTCCGCAGAACGGGCCTGTAAGGATCCCAACCCCATCATCGATGGCAGAAAAGCCAACGTCAATCTGGCCTATCTGGGGGCGAAGCCAAGAGCTGTTCAAACTGGTGAGTAACTCTGAGCTACCACTGTGCTTGTTGTGACAACCTGTTTGGATGTGTTCCTCAGTGAACCCAAACTGACCAACTGGATCTTGTACTCTCTCTGTGGCATGGGCCCCTCACTCCTGGTTAAAGCCTGCTCCCTTACTGCTCCCCATCTACCTTCACTCTCCACTGTTAGTCCTGATACAAGGTTTTACCCAAAACCCGATTCTAAGTTGCTCCTTTGAGATTACTCTTAACTAATTCCCTGTCCACATCTTCCTTGGGACTTGATGGGAATCGGTTAATCTCTCTTCTGATTGTCATATATGGGTGTCCCAGTTGGATTAACTCAAAAGACTTCCCAGGTTAATGGGATCTGGAGCAACCAGACCGGCTGGTGACACAGTTGGAGCCAGCTGAAGCGTTCTGGAGAGACCAGATTACCAACACCAGCCTTATCCTGTGTATGAGAGCTAAACCCTCACCGCTGGCTCCCAACCCCTCTTCTCCCTGTCCTTCTCCAGTCCCCCTATTTTGTCCCCTTTTCCCATTCTCCCCTCTACATGTTTTTTGGTCCCCTTTCCAGCTCCACCCACACACTTCCACTCATTGGCTCTCCCCATCCTCTCTGGTTTCATCCGTTCATCCATTGTGCACCTCTTCACCTGATGGTTCCCATGATCACCTGTGGGAGGGAAGGGTTAGATTCAAAGGTTGGCATAACATTGCTGGCCAAAGGGCCTGTAGTATGCTGTACAGTTCTAAGTTCTCCCTTCCTTATCATGTTCTAGCTCTGGTAACCCTGTGTGTTCCACCTATCTGTCTTCATCTTCACTTGTTTTCCTGTCTCCATCTTTCACCAGCCTACCCTGGCCCTCCCTGTCTCTGGCTCCGTTGTTCTTCATCCATCCCTCCCCTCTGTCCACCCATCACCTCGGGTCCATACTTCACCGTTCCCCTCCCCTCAGTCCACTCATCACCTCCGGTCCTTACCTCATCGTCCCCCTCCCCTCAATCCACCCATCACCTCCAGTCCTTACCTCATCATTCCCCCTCCCCTCAGTCCACCCATCACCCCCAGTCCTTACCTCACCGTTCCCTCCCCTCAATCCACCCTTCACCTCCAGTCCTTACCTCACCGTCCCCCCTCCCCTCAGTCCACTCATCACCTCCGGTCCTTCCCTCACCATCCCCCTCCCCTCAATCCACTCATCACCTCCGGTCCTTCCCTCACCATCCCCCTCCCCTCAATCCACTCATCACCTCCAGTCCTTACCTCACCGTTCACCTCCCCTCAATCCACTCATCACCTCCGGTCCTTACCTCACCGTTCCCCTCCCCTCAATCCACTCATCACCTCCAGTCCTTACCTCACCGTTCCCCTCCCCTCAATCCACTCATCACCTCCTGTCCTTACCTCACCGTTCTCCTCCCCTCAATCCACTTATCACCTCCAGCCCTTACCTCATCGTTCCCCCTCCCCTCACTCCACCCATCACCTCCGGTCCTTACCTCACTGTCCCCCTCCCCTCAGTCCACCCTTCACCTCCAGTCCTTACCTCACCATTCCCCTCTCCTCAATCCACCCTTCACCTCCAGTCCTTACCTCACTGTTCCCCTCCCCTCAATCCACTCATCACCTCCACCACTTACCTCACTGTCCCCCTCCCCTCAGTCCACCACTTACCTCACCGTCCCCTCCCCTCAATCCATTCACCACCTCCAGCCCTTACCTCACCGTCCTCCTCCCCTCAGTCCACCCATCACCTCTGTTCCTCTCCCCTCAGTCCACCCATTACCTCTGGCCCTTACCTCTCCACTCCTCCTCCCCTTTTTATATTGTCTCCCTTCCTACTTCCCTCCTAGTCTTGTTGACAATTAAACCGTAAGACTATAGAACGGTGGAGCAGACTTGGGCTATTTGGCACATCAAGTTTTCTCTGACATTCTATCATGGCTGATTTATTATCCCTTTCAATCCCATTCTCCTGCCTTCTCCCTGTAACTTTTGACACCCTGACTAATCAAGAACCGATCAAACTCCACTTAAGGTTTACCCAATGATTTGATCTCCACAGTTGTCTGGCCGTGAATTCCACAGGTTCACCAACCTCTGACTAAAGAAATTTCTCCTCATCTCTGTTCTGTTCTAGAGGATGTCCTTCTATTCTGAGGCTGTGCCCTCTGGTCCTAGACTCCCCAATTCTAGGAAAAATCCTCTCTGTGTCCACTCTGTCTCGGCTTTTCAATATTCACTAGGCATATTGAGATCACCTCAATCTTCTAAACAGTGCAGGCCCAGAGCCACCAAATGACCCTTGTATGTTAACCGTTCCATTCCTGGAATCATTCTCATAAACCTCCTCTGGACTTTCTCCAATGCCAGCACATCCTTTCTTAGATAAGGGGCCCAAAACAGCTCTAGATCTGACTAATGCCTTATAAAGCCTCATCATTGTATCCTAGTTTTATATTCTAGTCCTCTCAAAATGAATGCCAGTATTGCATTCATCTTTCTTACCACCGACTCATCCTGCAAGTTAACCCTTTAGAGGATGCTGTACAAGGACTTCCAAGCCCCTTTGCAACTTTGATTTCTGAATTTGCTTCCTGTTTGGAAATTAGTTTGCACTTTATTCCTTCTGCCAGAGTGCATGATCATACTCTTCCTTACACTATATTCCATCTGCCACTTCTTTGTCTGTTCTCCCAATTTATTTCTGTCCACCATGAATGCTGCCTGACCTGCTGAGTTACTCCAGTAGGTCATTCGTTGTTGTTGATGATTGGGTGGGGGGGGAGGGTGCAGTGGTTTGACCATCAGCTACAGCTGACAGTTCCTCGCATGTGGCACTACTCCCTAGTCCCCCCCGCCCCAGGCTGGAGTGGCGATGGGGTGGCTGAGTGACGTTACACGGCTTTGACCAGCTGTGAAGGGAGGATCACTTGGGGATCAGGAGGCTGTGTACAAGCCACACACAGAAGACTACCTCCTTCTCTGTGAGCAGCAGAAGAGCACGGTCCCTCCCAAACTGCCTAACCACCAAGCTACGTCTCTGTCCTGTCCGAGAAGGATCTCCCACCTCTAAGCTGTCAAAACCATGACAGAAATGTCACTCTTGTTCCCAGGACACTGGCTGAGGCAACTGGCCCTTTGGGTCATGTGGACAATGACCTGGGCTCTCTCAAAATCCTAGAGGAACTCAGCAGATCAGGCAGCATCTGTTGAGGGAAATAGTCACCCGAGGAGTGTCTCTGCCTGAAACATTGACTGTTCATTTCCCTCCATAGATGCTGCCTGACCTGCTGAGTTCCTCCAGCATTTTGTTTGTTTGTTTGTTTGTGTGTGTTGCTCCAGATTTCCAGCATCTGCAGAAGCTCTTGTGCCTATGACTCCAGCTTGCACAACACTCTTTCCTCTGGAGGCAGATGTTGAGCAGAGTCAGTACTGACTGGGGGCAAGCTGTGCTCAGAGGCCATGATCTGGCTTTGCGTGCCTGACAGATGAGGAAGAAAGCCCGGCTGGGATAGAAAGTGAGGAGGCCGAGCTTCAGCCCAGGCGTCGACCATAAACACAAGTAATTCTGCAGAAACTGGAGATCCAGAGCAATGCACACACGATGCTGGAGGAATTCGGGTGATGCGGCATCTCTGGAGGAGAATAAAGAGTGGACATTTCTGTTGGTGACCCTTCATTGGGATGGGAAAGGAAGGGAGAAGAAGCCAGAATATGAAGATGGAGGGAGGGAAGAGAGTACAACTGGCAGGTGAGGGGGAAGGTGGGTGAGTGGGAGAGGGGGGATGAATTGAGAAGCTGGGAGGTGATAGAAGGAAGTGGTAAAGGGATCTGATAGAGGACAGTGGACCATGGAGGAAAGGGGTGGAGGAGGCACACCAGAGGGAGGTGATAGGCAGGTGACGAGGAGGAGAACCAGAATGGGAAATGGAAAAAGAGAGAAGTGGCAGTGGAGCAGAAATGAACAGAAGTTCAAGAAATCAATATCATGCCATTAGATGGAATATAAGGTGTTGCTCCTGCAAACTGAGTGTGGCGTGGCCTCATCATAGCAGTAGAGGAGGTAGTGGACTCCCACGTCAAAATGGGAATGGGGATTGGAATTAAAATGGATAGGCACCAGAAGATTCTGCCTTTTGTGGCCAGTGTTGATTATGTTTCGTTTATCATCTTTCCAATCTGTTTTTCTTCCAGGGCTTGCTCTGGGTGTCCAACAGATCCACCCAGCTCTGATCCAGCGACCTCTCGGGTAAGAGCAAAGAGTGTTTATTTTATAAATAATTTGTACACTGCCTTTCCATCATGCAACCTTTGGACTTGGAAAGGAGTATGCTGCTGGCTGAGCCTTTGCTGACAGCTGGTGAGAGTGGTGTGACTCTTGCTGAGTCGAGCCAGGGGTCCCTGAATCGGGAGAGGAGCAGAAATCTTCCATCCCCGGAGCACTGGAAGAGCAGGCTGCCAGTCAGATAGGACGTGGGTAACTCCATATCCATGGCACTCTTAAGACTAAGCTGCCTTCATCTTGCTGTTGGAATGTTCAGCTGCCTCCGGCCCCATTCCCTGTCTAACTACTGATTGGTCTTCCTATTTATCTCCTTGTATATGGTGCATGTGTGGGACCTAGTGCTGGGTACAGCTGTGGTTTGTACAATCGTAGAGTTTGGAACCTCCGGTGACTTGCAGGTGATGTGCGTTTTATGTCTGGGCTTTGTGAACAAGGGCACCAAACATGCTCAAATAGACACACAACATGCTGGAGGAACTCAGCAGGCCAGGCAGCATCTACGGCAATGAATAAACAGCTGACGTTTTGGGCTGAGACCCTTCGTCGGGACTGGAAATGAAGGAGGAAGATCTGGGTTTCCAGCATCTGTGGATTCTCTGGTGTTACGGAGACGGACAGACAGACGCACCTATACACACACTCCCTCGTATGCTTGTGCTCACATTTTGCCTCACACACACACACACACACATTCACACCCACACCCACTTACACATGTCAGCCACCCTCACTTGCACATACTTGCTCTTGTGCATGACCACACACACACAGTCGCAGACCCCCTGCTGAAGAACTTGCAGCCCTGAGTACAGTGTGCTGAATTCCCATTCCCTGGATAAGCAGTGTTTTTGAGTGTTGTTTGGATGAGCTCATACTGAACTGAATCTTTCACATCATGTTAGATCCCTGGCCAGAGGAATGTCACCAATCACCTTTCATCTTGTACTCCTTCCTCTTCCTCCCCCCCCCCCCCCCACTCCCTTCATCTTTTTATTCTGGCTTCCTTTCCATAGACACTGCCTGGCCTCCTGAGTTCCACCAGCATTTTCTGTGTGTTGCTCGAGATTTCCAGCATCTGCAGATTTTCTCTTTTTGTGTGTGGGCTATTCTGGATTTTCAGCATCTGCAGAATCTCTTGTGTTTATGATAGAATTCTGTGTTGCTCTGACAGAGGTTCTTGTGTCCTTGTCTGATTGATCCTCCCTTCCTTTTATATTTTGCTCTTTCTGGGGGAGAAAAGGCTTTTGAGACCGTTGCTCTCTATCAGTCTTGCTGCTGCAGACTGGGGTTCTGAGCTGTTCTGGTCAGGAAAACCCAAAGCTGCTGCCTGTTCTGATTCAGAGTTGTCCCTCAGACAAGGGAGTGGTGTCACTGATCTAAGGTGAATTTGCTAGGCATTACATTAACTGAATAGGTCATCTTTCCCTCTCCCTTCCATCCACAGGCTTTCAAATAACAGCAAAATTCTGACACTTTGATTCTTTCCTCCTTCATACTTAGTGGCTTAAGGTTTGTCAACTACAGCACAGAAGATATAACTTGCCACGCACATCTCTTTTAAACTTCCTTGCTACCTCGTATGCTCTCTGTAATTAGATATTTGACCCTGGGAAAAGGATCCTGGCTGTTAACTCCTCTCAAAATCGTATATACTTCTGTCAGGTCTCCTCTTGGCCTCTAGCGCTCCAGAGAAATCAGTCCAAGTTTGTCTAACATTTCCTTGTAGCACATACTCTCTAATTCAGACAGCATCCTGGTAAACCTCTTCTGCACCCAGTCCAAAGACTCCACATCCTTCCTATAATGGGGTGACCAAAATTGAATGCAATCCTCCAGATGTGACCTTATCAAAGCTTATGAGGCTGCAATATACAAAGTTCAAAGTAAATTTCAGGCCCTTCAAGTCACAGTGCCCAGCAGTCCCCCCAATGTAATCCGAACCTAATAACGGAACAATTTACAATGACCAATTAACCTACCAAGTGGTATGTCTTTAGACTGAGGGAGGAAACCCATGTGGTCACAAGGAGAACACACAAACTCCTTGCAGACATTGAACCCTGGTCACCTGTACTGTAAAGCATTTTGCTAACCACTACGCTACCATGCTACATTTTCTTGCAGGCATTAACAGTAGCATAAAGAAATTCAATAGACTCAATGAAAAACTGCACACACATAGATTGACAACAGATGTGTCAATACAATAATAATAGATAATACTGAGAACATGAATTGTAGAGTCTTAAAAGTGAGGCCATAGGTTGTGGGGTCAATGCAGAGTTGAGGTGAGTGAAGTTTTCTACACTGGTTCAGGAGTAATAACTGTTCCTGAACCTGGTGGTGTGGGACCTAAGGCTCATGTACCTCCTTCCTGATGGCACCAGTGAGGAGAGAGGATGGCCTGGTTGGTGGGGGTCTTTGATGATGGATGTGGCAGTGCTCCTTGTAAATGTGCTCAGTAGTGGGGAGAGCTTTTTTATGATGGACTGGGCTGTATCTACTACTTTTTGTAGACTTTTCTGTTCTTGGACATTGGTGTTTCCACACCAGGCCGTGATACAATATATTCTCCACTGTGCGTCTATAGAAGTTTGTCGAAGTTTTAGATGACATGCTGAATCTTTGCAAACTTTAAGGAAGTAGAGTCGCTGTCATGCCTTCTTTGTAACGGCAGTTGCATACTGATCCCAGGACAGATCCTCTGATATTATAAAGCTAAGTAATTTAAAATTACTGACCCTCTCTGCCTCAGATCTCCTAATGACGACTGGCTTGTGGACCTCCAATTACTTCCTCTTGTTGTCAACAATCAGCTCTTTGGCTTTGCTGACTTTGAGTGAGAGGTTGTTGAGTGACACCATTCAATTAGATTTTCAATCTCCCTCCTATGTGCTGATTCATCACCACCTTTGACTTGGCCACCTTAGCAAACTTAAACTTGAATGTGGCACTTAACTCTTGGCTCTGAATCCCAGTGCTTCAACTTGTAAAGGCAAGCATGCCACACACCTTTACCGTCCTATCCACCTCTGTAGCCAGTCTAGTTTCTTAAACCCCCACCTTCAGATACACATTGTTCCTCTGTGTGCCAGCTTGAGGTTTTTGTAACTTGCCTTTCCTTCATAGTGCCATTACTTTCTAAGCCGGGTTGTACTGTGCCAAGCACATCCAGGTTTTATTTCCGGGTTCTTGCTGTTGCCTGGAGGTGAAGATTGGCTGCTGTAAATACAGAAAGAGTCTGAACCTTTGGACTGTTCTTACCCGTCTGGGACAGAGTTTGAACCAGAGTGAGGGGCAAAAGCTTCCTTCACCTTTTGGCCAACCGCTCTACCTGAGATTTGCAAGTTCTCTTAATGTTTTGATACCTCTGACTCCTCCTTGTGTGGGTATATTTTTCCTACATGAGGATGCACTGATAATTTAACTATTTTTGTTTAATATGATCTTGAGGAGTCCCTAGATGAGCATAGTCACTTTCCCTGGAGTTGGTGTGCACAGGGGGCAGGCTGAGAAGGGGCATTTAATTCCATTGCCCCAGGGAACGTGGTGAATCAGATGTAAAGTCTTGGAGTGATACAGCACGGAGACAGGCCCTTTGGTTCAAATGGCCCATGCTGACAACTGTACCCTCCCTGCTGGTTCCATTCTCCTGCATTTAGACCATAGGCCTCTAAGCCATTCCCCTCTATGTACTGACCCAAATGCCTCCTAAATGTTGCAACTGACCCTGCCTTGACCACTTCCACTGGCAGCTCATTCCAGGTATTCACTGTCCTCTGTGTACAGAAGTTACCTCTCGGGTCTCTCTCCCTTGGCTTGTGTCTGCGCCCTGTAAATTTGGAGACCCATCCTTGAGGGGGCAAATGACTATGACCGTCCACTGATCCATACCCCTCATGATTTTATGAACTTGTATGAAATCACCTCTCGTTCTCCTGTGCTCCAAAGAATAAAGATCCAGTGTGGTATGTTTGGAATATGTCGTGATCTGCTGGCTAGGATTTTGGATTGCGGCTCCAGAACTGTTAATCCAAATTAACAATTCTAAATTCTAATGCAGCCACATTTCCTGCTGCTGCATGTAAGGAATTCGTGCATCTTCCCCGTGACCATGTGGGTTTCCATAGGGTGCTCTGGTCTCCAAAGACATATGGATTAGTAGGTGAACGGGACACATGGGTGTAATTGGGTGGTGCAGGCTTGTTGGGCCGGAAGGATCTGTTACTGTGTTGTATCTCTGAATGAGATAAAGGGTAGACTGTCTGGCGGTCAGAAACGTGTTGGCTACACAAACCTAGCCAGCTAAGCACGCTTGAGTTCGAATGCAGCAACGAGAAAAATGTGAGAGCTCAACAGGGCAGAAGTATCTCCTGATTGTGGAGCCAAGAACCGTTTCAGAATGGGGATAGTTAAATGAGGCAAAATTTCTTCAGAATCAGGATGTTAGGATGTGAAAATGTTGGGATGGAAGATCAGTATGATCTTGTTGAGTGGTGGTGCAGGCTTATGAGGCCAGCTGGCTGACTCCTGCTCCTGTTTCTGATGTTCTGCTATAATATAACCTTACTGACAGCTGAAGATGACCAAACCAATAAACTCGAGGGCTTGAGGGTTTGAAAGGTAGCTTCTAGCGCTGGTAAGTTGCATGTAGATGTCCTGGAGATATGATTAATCATAGCCAGTTAGGTCACACCCTTAAGAGAAGGAAGAAATTGAAGATAGACTTCACGGAGAATGGGTGTGCATGTTGGTTTGCTAATGTTTTAAACTGGTAAATTGTTTATTATTGTCATATGTACCTAGGTACAGTGGAAAAACTTGCCTTGCAAACTGTCCATACAGATAAATTCATTATTACAGTGCATTGAGGTAGTACAAGGTAAAACAATAAGGGAGTGCAGAATAAAGTGTTACAGTTATAGAGAAAGTGATGTGCAAGTAGACAATAAGTTCAAGGTCATAAAGTAGGTTGAGGTCAGGAGTCCATCTCTGTGTACTAGGGAAGTCTGCAATAGTGTTGTAAGTGGGATAGAAGCTGACCTTGAGCCTGGTGGCACGTGCTTTCAGACTTTTGCATCTTCTGACTGATGGAAGGGGTGGGAGGAAATAATTCTCCATCAAGTTGGGTAGTGTTGGAAGTTTGCAGTCCTTTCGGCAATATACAAGTTCGTTGACATGGTGGTCTGAAAACTTACTCTCCACATCTAGGGCTTCACAAGTACTTGGCTGTGGAAAATTGCCCTGGTATGCCCAAGTAGTAAAAATCAGATAACGTTGAATTCAGGGACACAGATGATGGAATTTGGAACAACAAACAAGATGCAGGAGGAGCTCAGCTGATGTTTCGGTAGAGACCCTTCATCTGGACTCTGGGTCTGGATGTGATAGGTTTACTGCCCACATTTGAATTCAGCTAATCTCTGCCCAGTATGATTGCCCTCAGTCTCCGGTGAAGTGATGGAAGGTCCAACAGTCTGCTCACTGATGCCCTTCTTTACTGGGACTCATCCAGCACACTGCACGTTGGTTCCCCAGCACTGGTGCAGAGTGCCGTCTGCATGACTCACTCACACCGGTTCTGACCGCACCTCCCCGACCCCGACCTGTGCATTCTGCCACCTAGAACAAGAGCAGCAAGTACTTGGGAACATCACCAACTCCAGTTCCCTCCCAATTCACAAACCGTTTTGATTTGGGCATGTATTACCCACCTTTCTTCAACATTGCAACCCCCCCCCCTTCACATAAGGGGAGGGGCGACATGGAAATGTAGTGGTTAGCACAGTCGCTTCACATCACAAGTGATCACTGATTGCGGTTCGATTCCCGCAGCATGGAGATTATCCATACCTTGACCATACTAAACAAAATGCCTGTCTGAGCTAGTCCCATTTTGCCTATATCCCTGTAAACCTTTCCTATTCAGTTACTTGTCCAAGTGTATTTTGGGGGGGGGGGGGGTCATTATTGCACCTGCCTCTAACATTTTTCAACAGCTTTTTCTATATACCCACCACCCCCTGTGTTGGGTTCCTTTAAGTCTTTTCTCCTGTAATCTTTAATCTATGCCCTCTAGTTGTTGATGATGCTGTGGGGGAAAAAGATTGTGACCATCCACCTTACTGTGGGAGTGCTGCACGAGTGAGCTACTACTGTTTGGGTGAGCAGTTTCAGAACATCTGTCCAGCGCCACTTTGAAGAACTTCTGGCCTTTCTGCTCAGTGACAAGGACAGCATTTGCGTATCACAAAACATCAGGAATTTAGGACATTTCTTTCTGTGCATTTTACATTTGCCAATGACTGGTTGATGTGTCTCTTACATTGAAAGAGATTAACTTCATTTGTCTCGCGTACATGAAAGCATACCACAATGTGCGTCAAGTTAAATCGGTGAGGATTGCGCTGAGCAGCCCACAAATGTTGCCACGCTTCTGGCAGCAACGTAGCATGCCAACAAGTCAATAACCCTAATCGAAAGTGTTTGGAATGTGGGATGAAACCAGATGACCAGAAGGAAACCCATGAGGTTACAAGGACAATGTACAAGCTTTATACAGACAATGGCGGAATCCAACCTTGATCTTACAACTTGCGCTGTATTGGCATTACGCTATCATGTAGTAGTATCTTCAGTTGAAGCATGTCATTGCTTCAAGAATACTTTGATCATTGTAACTTCCTGAAAATGTGCAATAGGCATATACACTCAGTGGCCACTGAGTATGTTCGTGGTCTTCTGCTGCTGTAGCCATTCACTTCAAGATTTGTCATGTGCATTCAGAGATGCTATTCTTCTGTAATGTGTAGTTACTTGAATTACTGTCGCCTTCCTGTGAACTTGAACCAATCTGGCCATTCTCCTCTGACCTCTCTCATTACAAGGCATTTTTGCTCGCAGAACTGCTACTCACTGGATTTTACGTTTTTTGTTTTTCGCTTCATTATATGTAAACTCTAGAGATTGCTGTGTGTGTGAAAATCCAAGGAGATTAGCAATTTCTGAGATATTCAAATCACCCTGTCTGGCACCAAAAATCACTTTGACATTTCTTCCCGATTCTGATGATTTGTCTGAATAACAACAAAGACAAGAAAAAATGTAAAAAGGGAAAAAAACCCATTAAAACCTTAGAATTCTGAACATGATTTACTTGTTGTAAAGCACCATTAATAACTTCTAGAGCAGGGGTTCCCAACCTGGGTTTATGGACCCCTTGATTAATGGTAGGGATCCATCGCATAAGAAAGATTAGGAACCCCTGTTCTAAAGTTAAGTCGTTCATCTCTGGATGGTTTTTGCAGCTTTAAATATAACTTTAAATTTTTTTCTGTCCTGCCTTTAGTTTGTGCTGTACAATTCACCATATCTGCCACAAAAGTAATAAACTTCAGTTTATCAACAATCCTTTGTTATAAAATCATGTACTTTACACAATTATCCATATTCTGGATGTTAATCGGTCCCATTGACACTGTCTTTTGTATTTTCTGAAGGGCCTCTGCACGTGATATGACAATTTCTACCCGAAAATCTGCACTTCCATAGCTTTCTTATATACAGGACATCCTGCATGAGCAGAGCTATGTTCCCCTTCACAAGTGCTACATTTGGCTTAATGCCTTCTCCACAATTAACAATAACATGTTCTCCACCACATCTACCACACCGCTTTTTGCCCCTACACACAACTGCTACATGCCCAAACCTCTGACACTGAAATCTTCTCAGATGGTGCAGCATACCAACTCAAACTATCTTAGAACCTAAAGTAACCCTATCTAGCAGCCTTTTTAACATCTAATTTAATCAACTCTGATGAGCAATATGTTCTTACTCCACCATGGAACTGTTTTAAACACTTGGTGTCTACAACTTTTCCCTGACTAAATTAGGTCCATGGATAAATGTAGAGACACTCCTGTGATTACTCCTCAAAGCCACTGTCATTCAATATAATTCCTTCCTCCCACAGCTTTTAACCATAAGGCTTTCTCATGTTGCTTACTATCTTTACAAAACACTACGAGTGCCCCTTCTGTTAAAGGTCTTGCACCCACAACATCTTCTAACACTTTTTTTTCAAATCCTTATAGTTAATTTGATCAGATTGATATCAGAAACAGATCAACATCCAAAACTCAGCAATACCTTAAACTCTTTATTTAAATCCTGTCTACTGCTTTCATCACTGGATGATAAGCCACTGCAATCCTCAATTACCGCTTACTTTTCCATTTCCCAGAAACCTGCCATTTGCCTTCCTCCATACAACATCACCCAATAACATCTCCTGCTCGCTACCTCCATCACCATGACATCATCCCTTCCTGTCTTCAACTCCCAACCTAGCCATGTCTCCTGTGGGGGCAGCATCAAAATCAAATCACCTTCCCCAAGCGGACCTCTTGACCACGTCTGCAAGCTTTTATGGATTGAGTTGTTGCCAGCTGATTAGATAATTGCAGGTGTACCTAATAAAGTGGCCACAGAGTGGTAATTCTGCCTCTTTCTGCTTCTGCTCTTTATTTCAACCCGGGTGGACTGACACCATTGGCTGAGCCCTTTCCAGGGAGCTTGCCAACACACTTCTATTTCTCAGCATCTCCAGACTATAGATAGTGCCACACAGCTCCTGCTTCCTGAATAGTGGAAACTAGCTTAGCATTTCCTAATGCGTTCAAGTAATAATGCTATTCATCATGCATCGTCTTTGCAGTAGTGGGAGTGTGGACATGCATTACATGCTTGGCATCCATTTTCTCAGAGCAGGGGAGAACCCCAGTGTGTAATGGCCGTGTTTTGAGTCTCCTTTTTCTCGTGTAAGTGATGTTGGTTTGAGGAAAACTAAGTGGGTGAGTTTTCCCTTGCGTGTTTGAAAGAGTCAAAGGCTGTTGAAGAAGCAAAGGTGGAACCTTCCCTGAAAGAGAAGGGGAGATGTTAGGTGGCAGGACTGTGTTGCTGAAAAACTCTAGGGCCTTCCCCCCTGTGACCTCATTAAAGTAACTGGAATTTAGCAGAGGATCTACTGAAGGGGAGGTTGGTGAGATGGAAGATGAAGACCCAGAGATTTTTGTTCATTGTCAAGAGGAGTGAAGACAAGGGGAAGGAGCAGATTTGGCTATTGAGAGCTGGTGGAGAATGCGTGGTGGATGTGGGGTGGCTGAGGTGGGAAATGTGTGAGGCTCTGTGGTGTAGGAAGATGTTATATCACCAGGAAAGTGGGAAAGAGTTTTTTTTTATTGGAAAAATGTCATGTTAAGAACCTACATGGTTCAATGCTTTGTAGTAAATTTTGGTAGGAAGCCTTTCTTAAAACTGAAATGGGAGTGAACTTTGCAGAGAGAGTGTGTGTGAGTTAAGTAATGCATGCTCAGGAATTTGCTCCATTTGAAAACAACATTGTGTTTATGTGTACTTGTAATGTTGTTTCAGTGTTCTTCGCATTCTGTTATACTCCTAAACGTACAGGAAGTAGGTCTGCTCTGCACTAGTGCAGTCAAAGCCACAGTTGCCATGGAAATGAGCTGGCAAGCCTGTGATCACAGCAATGCTTTTTATATATAGTGAGATGAGAGCTGAGTTTCACTGAGGCTCAGGTTGAAGTCTGAGTTTGTCTGGTTTACCCTTTGAGCGCGTTAGTCTTGTGCTGGTTAAAGCTGGGACCACTGGGAGAATACTCAGCAGGTTAGGCTGCAGCTATGGAGAGAGACACTGAGATGGTGCTCCGGCCCAGTTGCCTCTCCACAGAACTGTGGGTGTGGGGGGGGAGCAGAAAGAGCAAGGAGTTGGGGGCAAGAGGGAAGTAGGGAAGAGTGCTGGGAGGTAGAGCAAGGCTTTACAGGGAGGAGATGGGTGACATTAAGTGGCAAAGTGAAACAAGGTAACAATGCTGGAGGAACTCAGCACTTCAGAGAAATAAACAGTCAGTGTTTCAGGCTGAGGCCCTTCGTCTGCACCCTTGATCTGTTTTCACCACACTTTAAGCAGCACCATCACTGCTGCTGTCAGTTGAATTAATCATGTGTAACACAGGCCTTCCCTTTTGTTCTTCCTTCCTGCTTGTTACCCTCCACCCCCTCAACTTGCCCTGGTTGTGATCATTGAAAATAAATCCTCTGTCTTGTGTGTTAAGCAAATAGTGTTTTTCTCTGCTTTTGAAATCCATTTGCTTTATAGTCATTAAGGTGGTGACATTGCAAGCGTTTCTTTCCCGTTTGAGGAGTTTCCTCACTTCGCTCAGCCAAGCAGATGCTGCCTGACCTGCTGAATATTTCCTGCTTTAATTTTAAGTGATGGGTTTGTGCATTGTGGATCAGTAAATCAGGCAGATGTCGCTGCAGTATTCCTGTACAAATGTTTTGGCGGACTGGATTCCCTTCAACGCAAGTCAAAGATTTCATTCAATCAGCCCGATTCCATCTTGTGTTTGCTGCTTCCATGGCAACAGGGAGTTGCTGCGAAGCTTGGGTCCATCTTTTTAAAATCAGATCCATGCTAGATGGCTTTAGCTGGCTCCTGAATGCTGGGGTTCTTCTGATTACGTAGAAGAAACATACATTTTTACGTGTGAGAGGCCATTCAGCTGACAAAGTCTGTGTTTGACAATCGATAGACACACCCACTACCCCATTCTTTATTAACATCACCGTATCTTCCTTTTCGTTGAAGTGTTTATCCTCTCTGGGGTCGAATGGTTTGCGCCAGTGTGAAATATTCATAGAATCGGAGAGTGGTGTGAGTGTGGAAGTGGTAGATGCGGGCTGAATTTAAGAAAAGCTTGGATGGGTATATGGAAGGGGTTCGAGGGGATATGGTTGGGGTGCAGGTAGGTGAATAGGTAGATCAGGTTAGCATGAACCAGATGGACTGAAGGGTCTGTTTCTGTGTGTGACTCATGCACTCTCTGCAATTGTAGCATGTCATGTATAATGCCATATTTCTAAGTTGTTTCTTTGTCATTGAATTGATTTTATTACTTACATCCTTCATATACATGATTTGCCTGGTGTCTCACAGTCAAAATAATCTTCCTGTACACACTATATCACTGTTGAGTAATTCATAGGAAGGAAATGCCAATTAAATCTCCTCAGCTCTCTGCTGTAGTTGTGACATTACCTTGCAAGGTTGAATTCCAGACAGCACTTTTACACTGTTCATTACATTGGACAAGTTGCTCTGTAACTTTAGTCTCCCTCCCAAGTGGTGCAGGACAGGTGGAAGTTAATGCAGACAAGTGTGAGATGTGCATACTGAGTATGAGGGAAGCTCGAGGGCAGGACTGCTGTGGGGATGTGGGTTTCTTTGCTGTTTACAGCTGTGGTGCTTCGTAACCAGGGATTTATCCGGTGCTGTGTGTGGTGTGGGTGACTTTGTTTCGGTTGGAGGAGGTTTTTCGAACACAACAGCCCCATTTAAAAAAAAAATAAATAAATAAATTTTCTAGAAGATTACAGGTGTCACTGGCAAGGGCGGTTTATATTGCCCATTTCTAATACACCAGGGAAGCAGGCCATTCAGTCCATCGTATCTCTGTGTGTCTCTCACTCTCTCCTTTCCCCATAGCTGTGTGAATTCTTTAAACCCTAATCCAGAGTGTCAGACAGACAGGCTGCTGGAGGGACCCAGCAAGTCAAGTAGCGTCTGTGGGAGGGATGGCATTGCCCATGATGTAGGGTTTTGACTCAAAACAGTGAATGTTCTTCCCCACCACCACTCCAGCAGATGGTGCTCAACCTGCTGAGTTCCTCCAGCAGATCGGGTGTTACTCCGGATTCCAGCGTGCAGCATCTGCAGTCTCGTGTCTTCACTGATGCAGTGCTTGTCTGGAGCTGGTTCCTCGGAGTGACTGCTGGACCTTGTTGAGAAGAGATCGAGCCGATTATAGACCAGGCCAGCAGTTCACATCTCCACACTCTAGCTGAACTCGCTGGTTGTCTTTCCAGCCAGTAGGAGGTGAGGGAGGTTTTGAGTGGGATCCCTACTGCCCAGTTGCTCTGGCTGCCACCATTCACTACTGGCTCCTGCTTTGGAAGGGTTCGGTGGCCCTTATCTGGTCTGCGCAGTCAGCGTGCCTTCAGTGTCCTCATCTCCCTGGATATTAGCAGAAGGACGTGGAAACAAGATGCTCCCCAAAATCTGAGCGAGAGTTAGATGTGCAGCTAGGAAGGAGAGGTTCATCTCACAAGCACTGGGAGGTGCCAGGGAGAGCCTGACTGTGATTCCATTGTCTGGCTCAGTCCCACTCCTGTTGTCTCTGATTGTATTTAGTGTTCCCACTGCGGAAACTGACAGGGGCCAGTGGACTGCAGGATTATTTCATCATTTCAGTAAGCTGAGGTAATATAATGGAAAACATTAAGGAAGTGCAGAAGAGTATTGCAGTTACAGAGAGTGCAGTGCAAACAGAGAATAAATGCAAGGCCATGTTGAGGTAGATTGCGAGGTCAAGCGTTCATCTTAACATGCGGGAGGTCCGTTCAATATTTGTGTAACTGTGGAAAGAAGCTGCCCTTCAGCCTGGTGGTACTTGCTTTCAGAATTTTGTATCTTCTGCCTGATGGGAGGAGGAAAAAGCGAGAATCTCTACCAAGGCAGCAAGAGGTATTGTTAGAGTTCATGGAGGGGAGGCTGGTTCTCGTCTAGCTGGTAGTCAAATAAAGAGCAGGGGACGGTTGCTGGAAATGCACAGACCAGGCAGCACCTGTGGAGAGAGAAAGTGACTGACCTTCCATCACAAACTGGAAAGGCTGGTTATCTGAACTTGATCTTTGTGATTTATTATGTTCTGGTTGCTGTGTCTGACTGCTATCTATACTGTTTCTCGAGGAAGGATGGTTTTCAATTCAGTAGCCAGGGCGTGACCTGCTAAGGCCTGACTGATATGGGATCATTTGCTTGCAAGTGCCACATTGATCATTCTGGGGTTAGGTCCAGCAGCGTTCCTCCTCACTTGGCAATAAGACCACATGTTGTGTCCTCCCGTGTCTCAGGTTGCTGGTTACATCTCTGAGCTGGTTAAATGTTGGCCCTGGTTTGGTGAGGTTAGTGAAGGCTTCCAGCTCCATGTTAGAATCCGAATCCAAAACCTGTGAACTCGTCATCAATCCACAGTTCCAACTGATCTGTCAAATATAGGGAAATTTGTCTGTGACTACTTCCGAGAAAAGCAGGGTGTGGAGGAGTGGTTCCTGTGCTTCAATCTCCCAGGCTAACTTCTTTTCCCCCCTGCCGCTCACTCACGTTGCCCAGAATTCCCCTCACTTCTACCATCCAGAACTGCCCAACTTTCAATGTGCCCCTTCCCTAGTCTCCGTCACCCTCCACTCCCCCCTTCCCTAGTCTCCGTCATCCTCTGCTCTCCCCTTTCCCCAGTCTCCCTCGCCCTTCCCTCCTTTTTCTCAGTCTCCCTCACCCTTCCCCTCCCCTCCTTTTCCCCAGTCTTCCTCACCTTCCCCTCACCTTCCCCAGTCTCCCTCACCCTCCCCTCCCCTTCCCCAGCCTCCCTCACCCTCCCCTCCCCTTCCCCATTCTCCTTCTCCATCACCCTCCCCTCCCCTTCCCCATTCTCCCTCTCCATCACCCTCCCCTCCCCCAGTCTCCTTCACTCTTCCTCACCCTTCCTTCCTTCCTCCATTTCTACCTCTCTCTTCTACCCCAATCTGGCGCCCCTCTTTCCTGGTACTACCGCCTTCCCTGCCACACTCAACGACACACTCAGCTTCAGCATTCCCTCTCCCTGGGCAGCAGACATTCCCCCTCCCCGGGCAGCAGACATTCCCCGGGACACCACCTCCCCGGCCTGCTCTCTTGGACATCTGTTGTTTATTCCCTGTCAACACCATCCAGCCTCTTCTGAAAGGGATTAGCAGCACCTGCCTGACTCTTCGCTAAAGGTCAGCCTGACCTTTCCTGTGTCTGCAGCACCAGTCTGCGGCCCCGAAGGCGCCTGTATCGGAACATGTATTCATAATTACGATGTGAGGAAAATACTTTTCCCATGTTATTCGCTAAGTATTGGCATTGATTTACGCAGAATCAGGTTTATTGTCACTGACAGAAATGATGAAAGTTGTTGTTTTGTTCAAATTTACTGTCATCCAACAGTACACATGCATATTGCTAAGCAAAACGATGTTCTTCCGGACCAAGGCGCTCAACACAGCACACATAACTCACACACAACACATTAAGTAATTTACTACAGATAAATTATAGGTGATAAAATATATCCCTGAAGACTGACATTTAGCAGAAGGTGCATTTACAACACAAGCTTAAAAAGCAAACAGTAGGACGTTAATGGCGCTTCATACGCGATGGGACCTGGGTGGTGGCAGAGAGTTCAGTCGTCTCTCAGCCTGGGGGAAGAAGCTGCTTCCCATCCTAACGGTCCTTGTCCTAATGCTACAGTACCTCCTGCCTGATAGTATTGCAAGTCACAAAAAGATTACGATAAGTTACAGGGTGACACGGTAGTGTAGTGGTTAGCACAATGATTTATATTATCAGCGACCCAGGTTCAATTCCCACTGCTGCCTGTAAGGAGTTTGTATGTTCTCCCTGTGACTGCATGGGTTCCTCAGATTTCCTCCCACAGTTCTAAGAAGTACTGGCTGGTAGGTGAATTGGTCATCGTAAATTGTCCTGTGATTAGGCGGGGATTAAATTTGGGGATTGCTGGGTGTCGTGAGGGCCTATTTTGCGCACCATCTCAATAAATAAAAAATAAACCAACAGTGCGAAAGAGGAATAGTGAGATGGTGTTTGTGGGCTTGTGGACTTTACAGAAATCTGGTGGTGGAGGGGAAGGAGCTGCTCCTAAAATATTGAGTGTGGGTCTTCAGGTTTCTGTATCTCCTGCTTGATGGTAGTAATGAGGAGTGGGTGTGTCCCAGGTAGTGAGGGTCCTTTACAAGGGATGTCGCCTTCTGGTACCACAGGTTACATTTCAGTGGTAGTTTGTCAGAGACTTCTCCAGGCTGGCTTGGTTGAAGCTCTCACAATGGCTGGGAAGGCATTAGGGTGTGCTGCCTTGTGACTACTGATCAAAGTGCATACCTCCTCCAGTGCCAACCTGAAGTGTTCAGGGACGGAATGTACACTTCAAACAGGATGAGGGGAAATCTCGCTCAGCGGATAGAATAGAGAACACTTAACTGTTAGATGTGTACTGAAGCAGGACTGAGACACGGCCACAAAATCTGTGCACCGGGACGAGTTAATCATGCAGCAAATGCCGCCGCCTCTGCCTATTATTGTCACAATTACAGTGAAAAGCTTGTCTTACTGTTCCTACAGATCAGATCATTACACAGTGTATTGAGATAGAAAAAGGTAAAACAATAGCAATGCAGAATAAAGTGTAACAGCTACAGAGCAAGTACAGAGCAGGCGAAGTGCAAAAATGTCAACAATGCAAATGACAATTACTCATTTGCATGTATCCTGTTGATAGAAACGGAGGCCATTTGGCCCATCAAGCCTATAACAGCTCTAGGAGCAATCCCATGAACCCTGTTTCTCTGAAACCCGTTCTCTCGCATGGACCTACTACCCCGGATTCTCCTACAAGTCCTCTGCACTGGGAGAAACGTACAGTGGTAAATTAACGTACCAACTTATACTTGGGGATGTGGGAGAAAACCAGGGTGCTTTTAGGAAACCCAGGTGATCACAGGGAGAACATGCATACTCCACACAGACAGCACCTAAGGTCAGGATCGAACTTGGGTTCCTGGAGCATCACTACGGACTATACTGTCCAGTATTGGAAGTCTTGTTGTTCCTTATGGCTTATTGCTTGTTGATATCTGCGGGTTTGTTTCTTTCATTGACTGGCTTACATTTACAGATTTTCCTCCGGCTTGTTGGAGCCTTATGACGCCAACCCTGAATGGTAAATGACCACTGTCAGTTGCCTTCAGTATGTAGGAGAATAGTAGAATCCATGGGAGTGTAAGAGGAATAAACTGGGATTGATGTGATTGTGCAATGGCTAGCACAACCTCGGTGGGCCGAAAGGCCTATTTCTGTGCTCATCAACATGGCAATCTGAGCTTCACCTCTTGCGCTGTTAGCAGCTTTTAAAACGGAGTAAACTCTCTCTGAGATGGTAAAATCTCCCTCCTGTCCCAAAGCAGTGAAGAAGAAAGCTGGCCTGTTTAACAACAGCAAGCCCAGACACTGACACGCTGCTGGCCTAACCCACATTCATGACTTCTTCACTGAACTGAAGAAGACTTAATTGTCTGTGAATCCTGTTCTCATTTAAAGCACGGCCATCTCAACAACAGCTCCATGTTTTGTGACGAAGCATCGACTCAGAGTCACTGTCATATGTCGTGAAATTTGTTATTTTAAGTCCCTAAAACATTGGAGCAGAATTAGGCCATTCAGCCCATCAAGTCTTCTGTCATTCCATCATGCCTGATTCATTACCCCTCTCAACCCTACTCTCCTGCATTCTCCCCATAACCTTCGAAGCCCTCTCTAATCAAGAACCTGTCAACCTTTGCTTTAAATATACCCAATGACTTAGCTTCCACAGCTGTCTGTGGTAATGAATTCCACAGGTTCACTACCTCCAGCAAGTACAGGCCCAGAGCCATCAAATACTCTTCATATGTTAACCCTTTCATTCTCAGAATCATTCTTGTGAATCTCCTCTGAAACTTCTCCAATGCCAGATAAGGGGCCCAAAACTGCTCACAATGTTCTAAGTGGTGTGACCAATGCCTTATAAAGCCTCAGGATGACATCCTTGCTTTTATATTCTAATCCTCTGGAAATGAATGCTGACATAGTATTTACCTTCCTTCCCACCAACTCAACAAGGACTCCCAAGTCCTTTTGCACCTCTGGTTTTTGAAATTTCTCCGTTTAGAAAATAATCTAAGCCTTTATTCCTTTTATCGAAGTTCATGACCATACACTTCCCTGCACTGTATTTTGTCTACCACTTCTTTGCTCATTCTCCTAATCTGTCTAAGTTCTTCTGCAGACTCTCTACTTCCTCAACACCACTTCCCCCTCCTTCTATCTCTATATCATCAGCAAACTTGGCCACAAAACCATCAATTCCTTTATCCAAAACGTTGAGATACAACATGAAAAGAAGTGGTCCCAACACTGATCCCTGTAGAACACCCTAGTCTTGATGGAACCAATTCGAAAAGGATCCTTTTATCTCACTCTTTGCCTCCTGCCAGTCAGCCAATCTTCTATCCGTGCTAGTATCTCTCCTGCAATACCATGGCCTCTTATCTTGTTAAGCAGCTTCATGTGTGGCACCTTGTCAAAGGTTTTCTGAAAATCCAAATAAACAATATCAACTGCCTCCTTTGTCTATCCAGCATATTATTTCCTCAACGAGATCCAACAGATTCATCAGGCAAGTTTTCCCCATGAGGACCATTGGTCTATTTCATCATGTGCCCCCAAATACTCTGAAGCCTCTTCTTTAATAATGGGTTCCAACATTTTCCCAACCACTAAAGTCAGGCTAACTGTTCTATCATTTCCTTTTTTTTTCTGCTTCCCTCGCTTCTTAAAGAGTGGAGTGACATTTGCAGTTTTCTAGTCCTGTGGAACCATTCCAGAATCTAATGATTCATGAAAGATCATTACTAATGCCCCCACAGTTGCTTCAGCTTCCTCTTTCACAACCCTGGGGTGTCATCCATTTGGTCCTGGTGACTTATCTTCCTTTCAGCTTCCCAAACACCTTCTCCTTAGTAATAGCAACTACACTCACTTCTACCACTGACACTTTCACATTTCTGACACACTGCTGGTGTCTTCCACAGTGATGTCTGACGCAAAATACTTTTAAGTTTGTATGTCATTTCTCTGCCATTACTATTCCAGTGTCATTTTCCAGCGTTCCGATATTCACTCTTACCTCTCTTTTACTATTTATATATGTGGAAAAAAACTTTGGCTAGCTTACCTTCATACTTCAACTTTTCCCTCCTTATGGCCTTCTTAGTTCCCTTCTGTTGGTTTTCAAAAGCTTCCAGATTTTCGATAACTTCCCATTTTTTTTCTATTCTGTATGCTCTCTCTTTTCCTTTTATGCTGCCTTTGACTTCACTTGTCAGCCACATTTGCCTCATCCTCCCTTTAGAATACTACTATTTCTTTGGGCTGTATTTATCTTGCACCTTCCATTGCTGTTCTTCTGTCATCCCTGCTAGTGACGCCTTCCAATCAACTGTGGCCAGCTCCTCTTTCATGCCTCTGTAATTCCCTTCACTCCACTGTAGTACTGATTCATCTGACTTCAGCTTCTCCTTCTCAAAACTGCAGGGTGAATTCTATCATATGATGATCACTCAATCCTTAAGGGTTCCTTCACTTAAGCTCCCTAATCAAATCTGATTCATCTCATAATGCCCAATGCAGTATTGCCTTTTCCTTCAAGAGTTCAACCACAAACTCCTCTTAAAATACCATCTTATAGACATGCTACGTATCCCCTGTCCTGGGATCCAGTGCCAACCTGATTTTCCAAATCTACCTGCCTATTGAAATCCCCCATGACTATCACAGCTTTTCCCTTTCTACTTGGTTTCTATCTTCCTTTGCAACCCACACCTGACTACTCTTTGGAGGCCTGTATATAATTCCCATCAGGGTCTTTATACCTTTGCAATTTCTTAACTCTACCCACAAGGATTCTATATTTGCTGATCTCCTATTACCTCTTTCGAAGGATTTGATTTCATTTTTTACCCACAGAGCCACCCCACTGCCGACCTGCCTGCCCTTTCAATATCCTTGGATATTAAGCTCTCAACTATGATCCTCCTTCAGCCACAACTCAGTGATGCCCATAACATCATACCTGCCAATCTCTAACTGCGTTACAAGAGCATCTCCTTTATTCTGTATACTGGGTGCATGAAACTCTTAGCACCTTTAGTCCTGTATTTATTACCCTTTTTGATTCTGCCCCCATATTACACTGACTGGCATTTTGCCCTATCATCTGCCTGTCCTTCTTGACAACCTCACTACATACTGCATCTAGTTGTATACCAACTGTTCAATCTTCAGCCCTATCCCTCTGGTTCCCATCCCCCTGCTAAATTTTGTGGCAGCGGTACAGTGCAAGACATAAAAATTGCTATTAAGTTTGCACATAAATATGTAGTGTAAAAGAGGAATAGTGCATTCATGGACTTTTCAGAAATGTGATGGTGGACAGGAAGAAGCTGTTTCTAAAAGTTTGAGTTTGGGTCTTTGTACCTCCTCCCTGATGGTAATGAAAAGAGGGCATAACCTTGAAGGTGAGAATCCTTAATGATGGATGTTGCCTCCTTGAGCCGCAGCCTGTTGAAAGCGGGGAGGCTTGTGCCTGTGATGGAGCTGGCAGTGTCTACAACCTCTGTAGCTCCTTTCAGTTCTATGCCGTGGAGCCGCCATACCGGCCGCTGATGCAGCTTGTCAGAATGCTCTCCCCTGTACATCTGCAGACATTTAATAGCAAATTTCCTCACACTCCTAATGAAGTAGAACTATGCTGGTGTGCCTTCTTTGTGAATTCATCAAAAGGCCATGGATTGATCCTCTGAGGTACTGACACCCAGGAACTTGCAGCTGCTCCTGCTCTCCACCTCTGGCCCCTTGCTGAGAACTTTTGTCCTGTGTCCATTGTCAAAGTTGCATTATTGTATTTGCAGGGAGCTTGCAGACATGTTTATGAAGCAGTGTGAACCTAGAAGACAGTAGTGAGATGTAAGTCAGCTTCAGTACGATGGGGAAAATTTAATTGCTCTGTGATACATACTCAAATGTAATCTGATTGTACCAGAAACCCTATTGAAAGATCGTGGCAAGATACAGAAGTAGACTGCCAGGCCTTTCTTCCGCGCAGATACTGCTGCTGCCCAGGTTGGGACTCGGCTGGGTTTGAACTCGGGACCTTCTGCCTTGAAGTCCAGTGCTGATGCCACTACGCCACCAGCCGGCACTCTGGCGATTGCAGTGTGTCCTTAAGTGATGTACTGCCAGATCAGTTTGTCTGTGGCCTTAAAGTTACAGGAAGAATCTGATGGGGCTGGGGCATAGTGAATGTAGGTTGGCACAAGATCGTGGGCCGAAGGGCCTCGACTGTGCTTAGTACCCTAGTTCCAGCACCTCCAGTATCAGAGCAAATGATAACAACGGAGCTGATAGCATCCAGAGTCTAGACTGTGGTGATATGGAATGGGAGGGTGAAGCTTGCAAAATAGGAAATTAAATCACTGATATTAAAACACCAAAGTGCTTTAAACACTCAGCAGGCAAGGCAGCATCTGTGGAAAGGGAAACGGTCAACATTTTATCAGAGCTGGGAAAGAGAGATGGCAGGAAGCCTTTAGGTGGAGAGAAGGTGGGGGAGGGATATATAGAGGAGTGTGGATCTTCTCCCAGTAACTGTGTCAGTTTCTTCTGGGGACCCTGGTTTCCTCCCACGTTCCAAAGATGTACCAGTTAGTAGATTAACTGGTCACATGGGTGTAGTTGGGCAGCGCGGGCTTGTTGGCCTGAAGGGGTCTGTTACTGTATTGTATTTCTAAAGTAAACAAAAGGATTGTCTGTGATAGGACAAGTTAAGGTGGCTTACTGGCAGCAGTGAGCAGCTCCAAAAGCTGCTTAGTCTGAGAGATGTGTTGTTTTTTCTTATTCTACTCGTCTAAGTCCCACCACCTTCCCATTAAGGTGGAACTTGGATGAGTAGGATTAGGAAGCTGAGCCAACATGAGACAAAAAGAAAACTGGGCAGGTTGAGCAACATCAATGGAGAGGGGAAATGGTGAATGTTTCAGATAAGGGAGCCCCTCTTCAGACATGAGCAAGAGGGGAGTAGAGAGGCTGCGGATGCTGGAAATCTGGATCAACAAAGGCTGGGGGAAGTCAGCAGGTCAGGTAGCCTCTGGTTGAGCTGAGGAGAAGAGCTGGGATGTGCACTGCCTATAAAAAGTATTCACCCAGAGATCTGTTTTCACTTTGACACAAAAGAGTCTTTCTCTGTTGATCAATGTCAAAAAAAGCCAAATTAAATCCTCTCTGATTCAGTGTTGTAAAGTAATAAGACATGAAAACTTCTGGGGAGGGGATGATGAATACGTTTTATAGGCACTGCAGATGGACAGTATTCTCTCCCCCCCCCCCCTCCATTTTCATGTTGAGGTACTTGGGGTGTACTGGTTAGTGTATGGGACAGGAAGGTAGTAAAGTGACTGGCCAAATAGAAAGGGAAGAACGGATGTCCTCCTTTTTCTGATGTTTTACTGATAGATTTCAATAAACCCTCTATTGAAGATGATATACTGTAATCTGATTTCAGTGAATACTTAGTTTGGACACTGGATCACCTGGTGATTTAACCTTAGTTTAATGTGCTCAAATTTAATTTTCATAGAGTGCGGTAATATGCTTTCAAGATTCAAGCACATTTCAAGTCAAAGAAAGTATATATTATACAACTTTGAGATTTGTTTGCTCACAGGTAGCCATAAAGCAAAAGAACCAAATGAAAGAAAAAAGAATGAAAAGACCAATACTAGACCAGTACTCGATGTGCAAGAGAAAGGGGGGAGAAACACAAATCCTGCAAACACTTGAAGCGAACCATGAAAATCCGAACCAAAATTGAGTCCTCTGATCTGCAGCCTGGAGTAGGCCCAAACCCTCGCTTGTCAATTCATCATATTAGGGGGCACGGAGCACAGCAGTGGGGGCAGTCTTCATAGTCTCAGCACCATGAAGAGAGGAGTGATCATTGCGGAGAATGAGCGAAATCTGCTGTCGCCTCCGATCTGGGCCAGCATTTAAATTGTCCAAACAGCACGTTGGGACACGGGCATTGCTGCAGCAAAAGGCTCCGGGCCCAGACCACATCACCCAGCGACTCGCTCCGGGCCCAGACCGAAGCCACTCTCAAGCGCCGATCTGTTCAGCACCCAGAGTGATCCAAGCTCGCTCCCGGGCCAGTTGAACAGGCATCGAATAGCCTCTGCCCGGGCCCCGACTTCTCCTCTCGGCACCCAGAGCAATCCAACTTCACATTCGAGCCAGTTGTACGGAACTACATCTACAGTGATTCTGCAACACATCATCTTGGCTCATCCCCTGGACCCACATTGCCATTGCTCACCCCTTCACTGTTTGTGACGATGACATGGTGATTTCCATGGTCACAAGGCCACTGCAGAAAAATGTCATCCATCTGGCTGGCAAATTAGACTCAAGTATTTCTTGCTATGAGAATGGGTGGGGGAGAAACGGGCAAGTTCATCCTCTTCCATTGTTGAATTGGAGCCTGTTTCCAATCTAGACTCTCCCCTGTCCAACTTATTACTTTGCGTTCATGGCTGTTGCCCCTTTCCCAGGTACAGTGACTGCAGCCAGTTTGTCTCAGCTCTAGTGTGATGTCCCAAGGGGTTCAGCGGCTCTCGCAAAGAGATCGATGGTGGGTCACACTTGTGAGAAGTTCCGGAGGGTGTAATGAGGTGGGGTGATTTCCATCTGGAACTGGGCACCAAGCAACTACACTGAGGCTTGATTCTGATGCTTAATTACTTAGAACATAGCAAGCAGAACACTACAGCACAGCAAAGGACCTTCGGCCCACCATGAGTGCCGACAAATCTAAACTTTCCTTGCTGCACAGCCCGTAACCCTCCATGTTTTTTTACATACATGTGTCTATCTAAGTATGTCCCTAATGCCACCACTCACAGCGGAGCATTCCTGGCACCTGCCTTTCTCTGTGTGGGGGGAAAAAACTACCTCCGACATCGCCCTTATGCTTCCACCATCACATAAAAATTATGTCCTCTGGTGTTAACCGTAGCCACCCTGCAAAAAGGCACTGGCTGATAGATGTCTATCAAGTCATCTCTTATCCTCCTTCACTCAAAAGCGAAAAGCCTTATCTCACTCAACCCCTCCTCAGAAAGCATGTTAACTCATCCAGGGAGCATCCTGGTAAATCACCTCTGCACCATTTCTAAAGCTTCCCCATCCTTCCTATAACGAGGTGATCAGAACTGAACACAATACTCTGAGTGCAGTCGAACTTCAAAGTGTATGAATCAGGAGCTGGAACAGACTCTTCAAGCCTGTTCACCAATTTAGCAAAGTCACTGCTGATCTGACAGTGACTGCAGCTCCACACTGCGGCCCATTCCCAGTAATTTTTCCAACCCCACCATTATTGTTTATTAACTTTTGCTTTAATCGTCTAAGATTCTGCTACCACTATCCTTTGAGGAAGAGGTCCAAAGACTTGGAGCCATCTAAGAGTAAAATATTCGCCTCATCTTGCCTTAAGGGTGCAGCCATTTATTTTTAAATAACCGCCAACGATATTTATTCTCCAACAAGAGGAAACAACTTCCTATCCACATTCACTCCGTCAAGACTCCTCCAGATCCTAAATTAAATATGTATTGCTCTTTCAAAGCTTAGTGGGTACAAGCCCTGCCTATCTGGTCTTCCCTGAGAAAGCAACCCATCCTCTCCAGGTATCAGTTCTTTGCTTGACTTATCTCCTTGCTTAAGTAAGGAGATCAAAAGCATATACTCATTCCCCTTGCAATGAATGGTGACAATTTCCTCTATATTCTAATTACTTCCATACACTTCTTTTGTGAATCGTGTACTCAGATCGCCAGATCACTTTGGACCCCATAGTTCTTCAGATTTTCACCACTTACATAATACTTAAAAAAAAAATATTTCACTGCCAAAATAGGTAATTTCCATTTTCCCACATTATACTCCATTTGTCATATTATTTTGCATTTGTTTAACCTGTCCACATCCCTTTGTAACCGTCTTTTGCCACCATTATAAGTTACTTTCTTACATTTCTTTGTATCAGTGTCAAGGTGTCTTCAGCCATGTCGTTTAAAAGGTTGGAGTCCCAGTACCAATCCCTGTGACAGGCAATTGATTCCAGGTTGCCTACCTGAGGATGACCTACTCTCAGTTTTCTGCTACTCAGTCAATCTCCCATCTCCCTCGTGGTGTAGGGGGCTACATCCCAATCTTCAAGATCTGATGTCACACCGGAGGAGCTGCTTCTTGAAATCTGGGATCAGTACATTTGTTCATTCCCTTTCGTCCACAGCACGTTACTTCAATAAATTAACTAAACATGATTTACCTTTCAGAAACTTGTGTTGACAATTAGCTCCCAATGACAAGCATTAAGCTAATTAGTACATAGTTTCCTGCTTTCTGAACCCCTCTCTTTTGAATAAGAGTTGCATTTTTTCTTCCTTCTACATTTCCTTCTGCGGCCCTCTGCCTCTTTCACCTGTCACATTTCGGCTTCTCGCATGGTCCCACCAATGACCTTTCCCCTCACCTGGACTCACCTAGGTGCCCCTCACCACCTTTTTCACATACTTCCCAGTTCTGCTGAAGGAGCTCGGTTGTTTATTCCCCTCCATTGATGCTGCCTGATGTGCTGAGTTCCTCTAGCATTTTGTGCTTGTCATATTTGCCAGAGGAACTTCTCCTGAATCTAGGGAATTCTGAAAAAATAAATCCAACTCATTAGCAATCTCACTTCTATGATGATGTTCAATAGGGCTCAGAGATCTGTCAGCCATGACTTGCTCGGTGCCACTGCCTTAGTGATTGCTATTTTCCTAAGGTTTCACCCGCCCTCCCTGGACAACTTGGAAGGGTATGGCCCAGAGAAGAGGTCTTGGGTGCCATCCAGTTTCAGCTTGGATCCATCACTCGTCAAGGAGTTCCAGTGGAACCATCCAGATCACCCTGATGGGTGGGGTCCTATCAGTCTCCCAGTCTCCACCCAGCTAACAGGAGTCACCTGCTACTTGTTTTCCATGCTTCGCCTGCAGACTATGTAAACCCGGCTCACATCCACAGTCATTGTTCATATTGAACCGTTATTTTACCGTGTGTTAGATCTATATCTATTTCTATTTCTCTTCCTACACATGCCATTTGATTGGCCATGGTTTTCAAATTTTCTGGCTAGCATTATATTGCAACAACTTCTATTTATCTAACGCTTTTAATGTTGAAACTGTCCAAGATGCCTCACAGGAGTTTGATCAAAGAAAAATATTATGGCAAGCCCCACACAGTGATTTCGGGGCTCTTAGCAGAGCCAGCATTTAATTATCCATCCCCAATTACCCCTGAGAAATTGGCGGTGAGCAGTCTTCAGGAACTGGTGCAGTCCTTGAAGTGGGGGGGGGGGGGGAGTTCTAGGATTCTGATCCATTAATAGGTGATATATTCTAGGATATCACCTGTATCTTCTGTGATTGAAACTTTAAAAATGCCTGTTTATCTGCCACCTCCCTGTTTTTGATTATTAATTCTCTAAACTCACTTTCTATTGGAGCAGCTCTTCTCAGGATTCAAGTGTACTTATCACATGAACATTGAAACATACAGTGAAATATGCTGTCTATATTAACAACCAACACCCGAGTGTCACCACGCATTCGGATACCAATGTAGCTTGCCTATAATCTTCAGCAGAACAGCAAAGCAGGACAGAACAAGCAACAAAACAACAACAGCAAACTTGGTTTCTCCCTCTCACCCACCCGCAGGCACAGTCCTCTAACCCGAAGACTTCTACAGCCTCCAGTAGACTCTGTTTTAGACTTTTATAAATTCTTTCATAACTATCTATAGAAGCTATATCTATCTGCTTTAATATTTTAAATTAGCCCTTTACTCTCCTTCCTTTTTTAAAAATCACTTAATCACTTATTGCTGTTTTTATGTTTATATTTGATATGATCAGATAAGCTACGCGCCTTTAAATAATTATATTTTTTAAAAGTTTGATACTGTCTTTATCTTCAGTTAGCCGTGAACTGCAGATCCACCCCGTGGATTATTTCCTGTCCTTGAACGGATCTGTTCATACGCATGTTATGATAGATCCCTTTCAACCTCTGCCACTGAATCTCAATCGACCTGTCCTTTAAATAAGTGGGCAAGAGGTTGGCTGATGGAGTACAAGCTGGGAAGATGTGAGGATTTCTACTTTATAAGGAAGAATGAAATGGCAAATCGTTAAACAGAACAAGACTACAAAGCATTGTGGTACTGTAGGATTGTCATCATGACATACAGAAAGTTGCAAGTAATGAGGAAACCGCAAGGATAATAATACAATAAGACATAGGAGCAGAATTAAGCTGTTCAGCCCATGGACTCCAACATCTTACTAGCCACTGAGACAGAGGAGGGGGGACATTGAGATAGAGGGGCAGAGACAGCAGAGGGTGTGTAGAGAATGTGGGTACAGAGAGGAAGGGGCAGAGACTGTAGAGGTGGGCAGGGATGGTCTGTGGAGGGTCTATAAAGGAGGAGGAGAATTTGAACCTGAAGATATTGTTTGATCAGACTCAGGGAGTATGAGTGCCCAGGCGCTGCTGAGAGCTGACACAGTAACTGCTCAGAGTGAACTGGGAAACGAGGAGGCAGAAAACCAGGGAAAAGCACCATGGTGGTGATGGGATCCATATTGATATTCCAGGCTAGTGAGACAGTTGTCAGGCCCTTCCTCAATGACCACATTGTTCCTCTACCCTGCTGCCGTACAATACACAGCTGCATTGCATACACTGACCTACAAAACATGCCATTATTCTTTCTGAGGAGCACAATAACTCATTGAAGAGGAAAGTAAAATGCTTTGCAACCTTTGTGCCTGTGACACTGACACAGCATCAAGAGGTTACGGTATTTGGGTGCAGGAGAGGAGGTGGACTTCAAGCTCCTCAGTCATCGGGGAGGGGTGAAGGACCTGCCGCATCAGCCCAAAAAAGCAACCCCTTACATGTGGCACTCAAACACTGCACTGAGCTTCCGGTGGTAGGCATGTGGTTTTGCTAGGTAGCAGCCACAGTGGGCTGGCCCGCAAAGTAGAGAGCACCACAGGGCAGTGATCCTATATCTCACTTCATCCCACCGTATCCCAATGTCTGCTGGACTTTGCTTCAGTGTGTTCATTGTTTGTTTTGCGCATTGGCCGTTTGTGCGTTCTGTTGGGTATGGTCTTTCATTGATTCTATTGTGTTTCGGTGATTGCCCACGTGAAAGTGAATCTCAAGATTGACTCTGATGACATGCAGTATATGTACTTTAGTAATAAATTTACTTTGAACTTTGACTTGATAAGATTACCTTCAATTCTTCTAAACTCCAGTGAGCATAGTCCAAACAATTTGATCTCTCTTCATTCAGCAGCCTCTTCATCCACGGAACCAAGCTGTTGAACCTTCTCCACACTGTCTCCGATGCAAGTATGACCTCCTTGAGATATCGAGACCAAAACAGGATTATGGGCGATATTCCAGATGCAAATCACCCATAACCCTATAGCATTGCATCAAAATTTCCCTACTTTTATACCGGATACCCAAGGCCTGTACTGGCTGAAGTTTAGAAGAATGAGGGGGAATCTCATGGAAATCTATTGAATATTGAAAGTTTTACAGTATATAGAGTGGACATGGATAAGATGTTTCCTATAGTGGAGGAGTCTAGGACCAGAGGGTACAGCCTCAGAATAGAAGGACATTGCATTGGATGCATTAATGGATTTTTGACTCTGCCATGGTCCTGGAGGACTGGAGAATTTCAAATGTCACTGCACTCTTCAAGAAGGGAGGAAGACAAAAGAACGGAAATTGTAGGCCAGTTAGCATAACCTCAGTGGTTGGGAAAGTGTTAGAGTTCATTATTAAGGATGAAGTTTCGGGATACTTGGAGACTGATGATAAAATAAGTCAAAGTCCGCATGGTTTCTGTTAAGGGAAATCTTGCCTGACAAATCTGTTAGAATTCTTTGAGGAAGTAACAAGCAGGGTGGACAAAAGGGAACCAGTGGATGTCATTTGCTTTGATTTTCAGAAGGCATTTGATAAGGTACCTCAGATGAGGCTGCTTAATAAGATAAAATCCTATGGTGTTATAGGAAAGATACTGGCATGGATAGAGGAATGGCTGACAGGCAGGAGGCAGTGAGACGGAATAAAGGGGGCCTTTTCTGGTTGGCTGCCGGTGGTGTTTCTGAGGGGCCAATGTTAGGACTGCTGCGTTTCACATTGTTTGTCAATGATTTAGATAATGGAATTGTGGCAAAGTTTGCGGATGATACGAAGATAGGTGGAGGGGTAGGTAGTGCTGAGGAAGCAATGCAATTGCAGCAGGACTTGGACAAATTGGAAGAATGGGCAAAAAAAGTGGCAGATGGAATACAGTGTTGGGAAATGTGTGATGCATTTTCATAAAAGGAATAATAGTGCGGACTATTATCTAAATGGGGAGAAGGTTCAAACATCAGAGGTGCAGAGGGACTTGGGCCTTGTTCAAGACTGCCAGAAGGTTAATTCACAGGCCGAGTCTGTGGTAAAAAAGGCAAGTGCAATACTGGCATTGATTTCAAGGGGAATAGAATATAAAACCAGGGAGATAATGCTGAGGCTTTATAAGACAATAGTCAGGCCACACTTGGAGTTTTGGGTCTCTTTATCTCAGAAAGGATGTATTGTCATTGGAGAGAGTCCAGAGGAGGTTCATAAGGATGATTCTGGGAATAAAGGGGTTAACATAGTACTTGACAGCTTTGGGCCTGTATTCCCTGAAATTTAGAAGAATGCGTGGGGATCTCATTGAAACCTACGAAATGTTGAAAGGACTAGATAAGGTGGATGTGGAGAGGATGTTTCCTATGGTGGGGATATCCAGAACTAGGGGGCACAGCCTAAAAATTGTGGGGTGACCTTTTAGAACAGAAGTAAAGTGATTTTTTTTAAGCCAAAGAGTGGTGAGCCTGGAATGTTCTGCCACAGACTGTGGTGGAGTCCAAGTCCGTGGGTATATTTAAAATGGAATTTGATAGATTCCTGATTGGTCGGGACATCAAGTGATATGGTGAGAGGGCAGGTGTATGGGGTTAAATGGGATCCAGGGTCAGCCAGGATAAAATGGCAGAGCAGACTCGATGGGCTGAATGGCCTAATTCTGCTCCTATGTCTTACGGTCTTATGATTCGTTTAGAACAGAGACAAGGAGCAATTTCTTTAGCTGGTGGATCTGTGGAATTCATTGCCACAGACAGCTGTGGAGGCCAAGTCATTGGGTACATTTAAAGCAGAGGTTGATAGGTTCTTGATTAGTCAGGGCGTCAAAGGTTCTGGGGCGAAGGCAGGAAAATGGAGTAGAGAGGGATAATAAATCAGCCATGGGGCAGACTTGATGGGCTGAATGGCCCAATTATGTTACTATGCTTTATGATCTTACCGTGTAATAGTCTTATGTACCTCAGGAGGGTCTGATCTTCGCTCCTCACTCAAAATAGTTTGTTCAGATCTCATGCAGCTTTGTAACACTGCAGATCTGTGACACACAGCTGATAGGTAATACAGTGTTAGGGTGGATAATTGGTGCTGAGTGAGTGCCTGTCAGAATCAGAACCAGATTTAGTATCATTTACATATGTTGTGAAACATTGTTTTGAGACAGCTGTAGAGTGAAAGACATAACAATGACTAAAGTTGCCACAAAAAAATAGTAAATAGTGCAAAAGAGGGATGGTGAGGTAGTGTTAATGGACCTTTCGGAAATCTGATGGCGCAGGGAAGAAGCTGTTACTAAAATGATGAGTAGGGTCTTAAAGCTCCTGCATCTCCCCTCTGATAGTACTATTGAGAAGGGGGCATGCCGTGGATGGCAAGGAATCATATTGATGGATGCTGCCTCCTTGAGGCACTGGCTTTTGAAGATGTCCTCGATGGTGGAGAGGCCTGTGACTGTGATGGAGCTGGCTGAGTTTACAACCCTATGCAGCCTCCTTCGATCCTGGGCATTGGAACCTCCGTATCAGTTAGTGATGTAACCAGTCAGAATGCGGTTCACGTACATCTGTAGAAATTTGCGAATGCCTTTGGTGGCATACCAAATCTCCTCAAACTCCTAATGGAGTATTGCCATTGGTGTGTCTTCCTCGTAATTGCCACTGCCTGTGTCAATGTCACCAGGTCTAGGATGGGACAGAAGCAGCTGTCGTCTTGCGTCTGGGTTAATCCACTTGTGGTGTCGGGTGGAAAGGCTCCCCGCTGTTCCGTTGGCAGCTGCGACTCTCGGGAGGGACAGCTCCCCCAACACACCGACGCAGCTCCAAGTCTCCCCCCCCCGGCTCTCCTGGGCCGCTGGAAATAGTAGCTGTCAGAGTGTGAACAGGTTATGGCTTCCCAAGGTCGCGGTGTCCCTCCAGCACGCGTCTGCTCCTGTCACTCAGAGGGCAGGTGGCACTGAGATAGATATTCGCCGTGGGAGGCAACGCACACAAAATGCTGGAGGGATTCGGCAGGTCGGGCAGCACCTATGGAAGGGAATGGGCAGTCGGCGTTTCGGGCTGAGACCCCGTCCTTGGCCCAAAATGCTGATTCTTTATTTCCCTCCAAAGATGCTGCCTGACTCGTGAGCTCATTTTATTTATTGACAGATACACCTTGTAAAAACTCTTTCTGGGCCAGTGAGCGCCCATGTGGGCAAGTAACCTACCAACCTGTACATCTTTTGGAATGTGGAGGGAACCGGGAGCACGTGCAGGAAGCCCACAGGGTCGTGGGGGGAACGTACAGTTTTATTGGTTTTTCATGGTGTTGGAAGCTGGTCCTGCCTCTGGGAATCACCCTTGGAGAGAAGGTCAGAAGATGATTTGGGTGTGAAGCACTGAAAGAGATGGGGAATGTTTTAGCTGCTTTTTTTTTGGTGGAGAGGGACCAAAGAGAAAAATACGCTGCTGACACTGGAAATCTGAAATTAAAACCAAAGGTGCTGTAAATACAATCAGTGGCCACTTTATTAGCTACACCCGTACAGCTACTCGTTAATGCAAATATCTAATCAGCTAATCATGTGGTAGCAACCCAGTGAATAAAAGCATACCGATATGGTCAAGACCAAACACCAGAACAGGGAAGAAATGTGATCTAAGTGATTTTGACTGTGGAGTGATTGTTGGTGCCAGGTGGGGTGATTTGTGTATCTCATAAACTGCTAATCTGGGATTTTCACACACTGCAGTCTCTAGAGTTTACAGAGAGTGATGTGAAAAGCAAAAACATCCAGTGAGCAGCAGTTCTGTGGGTGAAAACACTTTGTTAATGAGAGAGGTCAGAGGAGAATGGCCAGACTGCTTCAAGCTGACAGGAAGGTGATAGTAACTCCAATAATCATCTACTACAGCAATGATGTGCAGAAGAGTATCTCTGAGCACACAACACCTCAAACCTTGAAGGGTATGAACTACAGTAGCGGAAGACCATGAATATACACTGAGTGGCAACTTTATTAAGTACAAAAAGTAACTAATAAAGTGGTTAATGAGTGAATCTCAATGAGCCAGCCAATGGCATGACCTCCTTTATGTTCGGGGAGCGGCTTTGCACAGGAATGACGGTCAGGGTGCTGAGGTCATGAACACCACACCACACCACACCTAATCGTTACATCCTCTTTGCGATGCACCATGGGACAGTAGGAAGGAAACCATCTCAGAAGTTGGGATCTGCTAGAGTGTTGAGACTGAGACAGTAGCAAGCTTGGGACTGTGGCAACCATCAGGCTCCCTCGCCTATGGAAGTCAAAACAAGCTATTTCTGTGGGGCTGGGTTTGAAGAGAATGGAGGAGCATTCATTAAAATAAAAGAAAGCAGAGGATCACACAAAGGCAATTCTTGCTAGGCAGGACTATTGAGGTGTTTGTCCCGATAAGGTACTGGCGAGGCCGCACGCTGAATATTTTCACATTTCTGGTCCCTTAAAGAATGATAACCTGGCATTGGAAGCAGTCCAGAAGAGGTTCACTGGCCTAATTCCTGGGGAAAAGAAGATTATTTTATCACAAGCAGCTAAATGTGTATTCTTTGGAATTTAGATGAACTGTTGAAGTGTATTAGATCCTCAAGGGATACAACAAGGTAGATTTTGAAATATTTTCACCAGTGGGAGAATCTCAAATAAGGGGACATGGTTACAAGATTTGGGAGGGATTCTTCACAGAAGGAAGAAGATCTCTGTAATTCTTTATCCCAGAAGATTGTGGAGGGAGGATCAATGGAAGTGTTTAAAGATGTAGATAAAACTTTGAAAGGTTGGGGTATTGAGAAGAAGAGACAAGGTCTGGGGCCAATCACTCACTGAATGGTGCAGCATGCTTGAGGGAGTGGAGTCGTCTACTACTGTTCCTATCTTCATACACCTGATACAATATTTCCTCTATCCCAGCGAGGTCTTCCACTTCCCTCCCATTGAAATCTCACCCTATGGTTAGTTGCCCTGGGCAACAAAAGGAAAACCCACTCCACCTTGGTGATGAAGCAAAAATGGATGATCTCATGACAGGCTTCACAAAGCTGGCCCTCAGTCACCAACCCCTCACCCTTTCTCAGCCCACAGCCAGCATTCTGCACCCTCTCACCAGCTTCTCCTCGAGGCTGGACTGCACGCTGTCCGTCTGGTCGCAACGTGGGCCAGAGGCGCAGAGTCACGCTGGAGGTGCCCTTCTTGCACCTCCCCAGGTGGACCAGCTCTGGGGAGACCCATGGAAACAAGAGACTGCAGATGATAGAATCCAAAGACTGCTGGAAGAACTTAGTGGGTTAGAATTGAATTGGACCAACATGCACAACAAGCAGGTCAGGCAGCATCTATGGAGGGAAATGATCAGCTGATATTTGGGGCTGATACCCTTCATCAGGATTACTAGTGTCACTATTGTCAAAAGCTTATCTTGCACAGATCAAATCATTACACCGTGCCTTGAGCTAGAACAAGGGAAAGCAATAACAGAGTGTAGAATAAATTGGAAGAGCTGTAGAGAAAGTACAGTGCAGGTAGACAATAAGGTGTAAGATCATAATGAGAAGATGGTGAGGCCAAGGTTGAGTAGTATCTGTGGGAAAAGAGTATGATTGACACTTCAGTTTGAGATCCTGCATCAGGAGGTGAAAGAGTGACATCCCTCTGAGTTTCTCCAGCAGTCTGTTTTTTAAACCACAGAAGAGTTGTATGTTTCAGGATTTGGTTAAGTGTGAAGTTTAGTAATTCTACTGTCTTCAATAGGCAAGTCTCCCTTTTAGAGAATTATATCATTGGCTGAATATCTCAACCCCGTTCCAAATTCACAGCTGCTGCTCAAGCTGCAATGTACACTCAGCGGTCAATTGATTAGGTACTTCCTGTAGCGAATAAAGGTCGTGGTCTTCTGCTGCTGTAGCCCATCCACTTCAGGGTTCGATGTGTTGTGTGTTCAGAGATGCTGTTTTGCACACCACTGTTGTAACGTGTGGTTATTTGAGTTACTGTCGCCTTCCTGTCAGCTTCAACCAGTCTGGCCTTTCTCCTTTGACCTCTCTCATTAACAAGGCATTTCACCCGCAGAACTGCTCACTGGATTTTTTTTTTGTTTTTCACACCATTCTCTGTAAACTCTAGAGGCTGTTGTGTGTGAAAATCCCTGGATATCAGCAGTTTCTGAGATACTCAAACCACCCCATCTGGCACCAACAATCATTCCACAGTCAAAGTCACTTGGATCCCATTTCTTCCCCATTCTGATGTTTGGTCTAGACAATAACTGAACCACTTGACCATGTCAGTATACTTTTATGCATTGAGCTGCTGCCACATGATTGGCTGGTTGGATATTTGTCTTCAAGAGCAGGTGTACCTAATAGAGTGTCCACTGAGTGTACATATGAGTTAAATTATACTCACTGGAGTACAAAGACCAGAGGAAGAGAACATTGAAGAATGAGGAAGTTGTGGCGAGCAAAAAAGGGAATTTAGGGTTAGCACTGTTGAATTTTAGGAAGAATTAGAGAATTAAGTTAATGCTGTCTTTGTTTTCAAATTTAGTTGGATCCCATAAGGCTAGAATGCAAACACTGTTCTAAGTATATTTATTTGTCTTTATTTGAAAATAAATTTCAGGATATTATCTTTTAATATATGTACTTTAATAATAAGTTTAGCATGAACTTTGAACCTTATTTAAAATTAAGAGTACAGTGTGGAGATCTGGGAGCAGAGTGCAGAGGAAATAACCCCTTTGAAGTAGTGAGACTTTGGCCATTCCTGGGACAGTGAAATGGGTGACAACTGCAGACAAAAGACTCTTCAGTATAACGCAGCAGCCATCTGGGCATTTCTATCAGACCTGATGTTGTGGTGGTCCGGTCTATACTGAGGTAGCTGATGATCTGTCGCCTCAGGAGTGGCACAGTAGCACAGTGGTTAGCACAACGCCTTACAGTACCTTACAGGTAGCAGTGGGTTCAATTCCTGCTACTGCCTGTAATGAGTTTGTATGTTCTCCCGGCGACTGCATGTGTTTCCTCCAGGTGCTCCAGCTTCCTCCCACAGTCCAAAGACGTATTGGGGGGTAGGTTAATTGGTCATTGTAAATTATCCCTTGATTAAACTAGGATTAAATCCAAGGATTGCTGGGCAGTGTGGTTGGAAGGGCTGGAAAGGTTTATTCAGTGCTATATCTCAATAAAATAACATCTACATCTTTACAATAAAAGTGTAGATTCATTCTGTGCAACGAAAGGCAAACCAACATCTAATATTCCGTCTGGGTAGACTCCAACCTGATAGCATGAATATCGGTTTCTCTAGCTTTGAATAATTTCTTCCCTACCCTCCTCCACTTCTCTCTCTTTCATTCCCCATTGTGGTTGCCCTCTCACCCATTTCTAATTCCTCCCTGCCCTCGTGACCTGCCCACCACCTCCCTCAGGTTTGCCCCTTCCTCCCCTCTATTCTTTGGTCCACCGTTGTCTCCTATCAGATTCCTCCTTCTTCAGCCTTTCTTCTACCTATCACCTTCCAGCTTCTTACTTTATCCACCAGCCCCCACCACCCACCCACCTTCCACTTCACCTGATCTCACATGTCACTTGCCGCTTTTACTCCTTCAACTCCTTCCACCTTCTTGTTCAGAGGCCAAATAGCCTAATTCTGCTCCTAATGCCTTAAGGTATTGTGGCTTCCCTTCTAGTCTTACTGAAACCTGAGACATTGAGTGTTTATTTCTCTCTCTCTCTAGATGCTGCCTGATTTGCTGAGTTCGCTTTGTGTGTGTGTTAATAAAATTTTCAGCATCTGTAGAAACTCTTGTGTTGAATGTTCTATGAACACAAGATTAAGGTGCCAATTATTACTTCATTGTTGTCCTTTTTTGAAACAAATATATGAATATCCATCACTTTGCACGTAGTCACGTTAACTTCGATCTGTTCACTGTCTTCCTCAGCCAGGCATTGTTGTTTGATGTTGTATTAGTTCCTCAAACTGAAGGACTTGTAACTTCTTGGTGTAAGTCACTGCTGTTCAATGCTGTTCAAGGGAGTCGGTGTCAGTTCGATGTCACCCATCGTGTATCTCCAGTCCAGCCCTGACTGTGATCATCTGACTGGCATGGTGACTTCTCTAATGCACCACGTTGAGTCTCCTTCGTGCTCAGCGGTCTGGTGGTCTAACTCTTCCACTCAGGCAGCTTTGCTTTGCCTTAAGTCATTGACCTTACCTGCAATTATCGTCCCACTGTTCGCTGGATAATTTAGATGATTCATGAGATAACCAAGTGCTTTGATAGATGATTTATAATCATTCTGTGGCAGGGCAACTGGCCACCTCTGCACCATGCTTCTTTAGAACTCAGGACAGGCAGTGAGTGTGTGAACTTCACCCAGTCTATGATTCTAACTAGGGATATTCCCAGTAAACAGTGAGGGAATTTCTTCTTACTCAGCCTGTGGTTTTGATCACTTCTGTGAGAACACAGAGCAAACTGTGCCAAGTGCACCCACCCATCTCTACATCTGCCCGTAGTACATGGGACCATAGCATTCCTCCCTTGCGGTTCAACAACTGTAGGATCCAATCGACCTTTGCTGCTCACATTGCAACCACATTAATTGAATGTAGTCATAGGTTCAAAGTATATAATTATATCAAAGTACGTATATGTCACCATGTACTACCCTGAGATTCATTTTCTTGCAGGCATTCACAGTAGAACAAAGAAATACAATGGAATCAGTGAAATGCAAAGCCTGACAAAGAACCCATGTGCAAAAGAAGATAAACTGTTACTGATAATAATAATAATAATAAGTACTTTATTGAATCTGAGTGGGAAATTATTTAGTTACAGCAACATTTAAAAACACACTTAGCAATAATTACTAATAATACATATAATAATATTAACTAATAATGTACAGAATAATGACATACACCATAGTAATTTACCAATGTGCAATAATAATGTACGAAATAATAAAGCTGAGACTATTGTACTCTGATGTGTGTTCTCCTGTTGCACACAGAGGAACTGTTGTATATGTTTGTTGCATTTGGTTGGAAAGATTTTCTGTAACGATCATTGTGACAGCAGAGCTGAATAAGCCTGTTCGAAAGGGGGCTCCGCTGCTTATTCAGTAGGTCATGGAGAGGATGTTCCTGATTGTCCGTAATGGATTACAAACAAAGAAAAACCCAAAACAAATAAATGCATCTGCAGATTTTCTCATGTATGAAATAAATAAATAATGCTGAGGGCACGAACTGTAGAATCCTTGAAAGTGAGTCTGTAGGTTGTGGAATCAGCTCAGAGTTGAAGTCAGTGTGGTTATCCACGTTGGTTCAGGAGACTGATATTTGAGGGGTAATACTGTTCCTGAACCCGGTGGTGTGGGACCTAAGGCTCCTGGACCTCCTTCCTGTTGGCAGCAGTGAGAAGAGAGCATGGCCTGGATGGAGGGAGTCCTTGACGATGGATCAGTTGTGCATCAGTCAATTCTATTTATGCTTCCCCAAGAAGTTGTTGCAACGGTGTTAGAATTGGAGCAAGAATCTAGGATAACTTTAAACTATTCCTAGGAAGTTGAGCTTGACCCCGCTGTCTAGATGGATGGCCTTTAAGTTATTATCAGTCGTGTCTGGAACTGGTTTGAGTACATGCAGACCAAGATGCACTGACCTGACTGGATAAAGTCTCGGATAAAGTCTCGGGTAAACATTTCAACTTTACACCATGGTAGTTCCTCAGCTTCATTTTAGCATTTGGCTGCTTCTCTGCAGTAGCTATACTGTAGTCTTCATTGAACTAACCTTTGTCAATGACCCTCTGAATCCCGCTCGTAGTCCTAACGGTCCAGTGCTCACGAAAAGCAGTTATGTAAATGCAAGCTGATTATTTCTGTAACAGAAAATAAATCTATGAGAAGAATAAAAATGTAAATTATATTTTTAAAAATTGGAAGTTGAAAATAAGGTTCAAAGGCAGAGAGTGCTGAAAACGTTTGGCAAGTCAGGGAGCAGACAGGAGGAGAGAAATGGAGCGAATATTTCAGACCACCAGAACCGCCTCTCTGTGTCCAACATTCACTGAGGAAGGTGTTTGGCGTGTTGGCCTTCATAAGTCAGGGCAGTGAGTATAAGTGGCGAGATGTTGTGCTGCTGTGGTGCGCAAGGTTGGTGAGGCCGTCCCTGTACAGTTTTGGTCACTTTGATATAGAAAAGATGTCTTTTCTGCACTCTTTTCAGGAATATTGCCAGGAATCGAGGGCCCGAGTTCTAGAGAGAGGTAAGAGAGGCTTGGATTTATTCCTTGAAGCAGAGGAGACTGAAGGGTGATCTCACAGACCTTTTGTTCAGTTAAATCAAAGGGGCAGAGTTAGGATGAAAGAACAGAGTCGTTTTCCCAGGGGAAGGGGGAGAAAAAACAACTAGAGGGTACGGGTTGAAGGGGAGAGGGGAAAGATTTAAAAGGAAGCTGAAGGGCAACTTATACAGTGTGGTGTTACATGGAATGAACTGCCAGGGGAATTGGTTGAGGCAAGTACATTAACAATATTTAAAATACACTTGGATACGTGCATGGCTAAGAAGTATTGGCCGAACATGGGGGAATGGGACTGGCTCTGGAAGGCAATGTGGTTGATGTGAACAGGTTGGAACAGTGTCGTATTACTCTACGACACTGGTCTTATTTCAGGTGTTTATCATCATTATCTCCTTTTCAAAGAAAGCTTCACGGTAATGCATTTTAATATAATCTTCTTCACCCCTTCGGCAGATTCGGAAACGTTTCATTTTGAATAGTTTGTTCAGTTTGATTTCTCTCCTCATCGTTTATTTCCACCGCAGTGCTGACCTGTGCTATTCTCTTTTACAGCCTCACCACCCAGTACCTCTACCCACAGGCGATTGTGCAGCCTGGCGTGGTGTTGCCAACTCAGCTTCACTCGGTCGCCTCCCCCTTCATCGACTATGCCACCTCTGCCAGCTACGCTCAGTACGCTGCCTACGAGCAGTACCCGTATGCCTTGTCGCCTGCCACCAGCTATCTAGGCTTCAGCTACTCCACCGTACCGCAGCCCGTGGCGGGGGGCAGCCCCAGCACCGCTGCTGCTGCTGCATTCGTTCAGTATCCCCCTCAGCTGCTGCAGCCCGATCGCCTGCAGTAAGGGAAATGGAGGAAGCAGGAAGGGATTCCATTTCTAAACAAAACTGTGGTGGACGGATACGTGGGTGATTGATGCGACATTGCTACTGGATCTTTGAGCAGCTCGACCTGGAGAGCTGCTTCAAGTATTAACAGAGATGGCAGCAGCCTGATGCCTGAACTGGGACAGCTGATCCCTCTCAGCCCAATGGCTGGAAGCAAAATGGTCAAGTCAGGGAAGCAGTTACCTCTCCTCTTTTTTGCCACCTCTTCTCTTCCAGCCTTCCTGTTCTTCCCTGTGCCTTCTCCGATTACGTCACACTCCCTCCTCCTGCCCATGTGTTAGCAGCAAAGCTGTTCGTTGTGAGGTACAAAGTGCGGCAGAACAAATAATAGAAAACACGCTAAATGCTGTTTTTTGATGTATAAAAATGTTTAATTTATCAACATCTTACAGAGGAGAAAAAAATGTGTCAACTTTTTCATATTTATTGCAATGATCTGTGCTCAAAACTGGGGAAAGAGGAAGAAAATTTAGTTGTTCAGCTACCATTGTGTAAATTATTCTTAGTAAATCATAAACTAATAGGTTGCTAATTAATTTCAATATGCAAAAAAAACTTGGAAGGGAAGCAATATTTCTGTAGTCAGAACACTGTTCTATTTTCTTAATTTTGTAATTAATCTTAAAATCATCTCAACTTGGGTATATATTTTTTAAAAATTTACTTATCTGTGAAAAGGTGAGTAATTTTTAGTGATCGCAATCTATGTGATATCCTGTAATGTACTGAAACTACTTATTTTTAAAAAGACGTGCTACGTTCAGAAACTAAATGACTGAAAATTTGAAATTTGCATTTTAAACCCATCTGGAATGAAAGGGATGTTTTAAGTTATAAATGCAATTTTTAATTTTTTTTTAATGAAGGTATTTTTTAAAAAAGCAGAAGTATTTTAGGCTCAAAGCTACAATTAAGTAACAACCACCATTCTGTTTAGACCGTAGCTGGTATTGGGAGAAATGTTTTCAATGTTATATTAAAAGAGCATAAAATATCAAAATAGCTTTTCTTTTTATTCTGTTGCTGCTTTTGTGACTTGCAGTACAGAGAACTAAGATGCCACGTCCTGATATTGGGTGGACTGCCAGTTTATTGCTTTTCTCTTCAACTCTGAGATCTGCAGACAGCCTCAGGATCCACCCCTACTGAATGAAGCTGGGTGATTTCTAGTAGCCTCCTGTCATCTGTCCCAGATATCAGCCATCACACAAGAAACCTTGAGCTTTTCAACATTCAAAGCACGAAGAGTTGATGTGCATTGCCTCCCATTTTCCTGAGTTAGCATGTGTCCCTGCTTTCCCCTACTTAGAAAACTGAAACCCACCCCTGGGCAACACACAACACACAATGCTGGAGGAATTCAGCAGGTCAGGCAGCTTCTGTGAAGGGAAATGAGCAGTCGATGTTTCAGTTTGAGACCCTTTTTTAGGACTGTTGAAGATGGCCGGTCACGAAGAAAGGTCTTGGCCCAAAATGTCTATTGTTTAATCGCCCATAGCTGCTGCCTGTCCTGCTGAGTTCCTTCAGATTTCCAGCATCTGCAGAATCTCTTGTGTCTATGAAGCCCACCCCTCAGATTCACAGGCTTTCAAAAGATTTTCAGAATCAGGTTTATTATCTCTGACATATGATGTGAAACTTGTTTTGTGACAGCAGTAGAGTGCAAAAGCATAAGAATCTATAAATTCAAAAATAATGCCAAATAAAGGGATAACAAGGTTGTTTGGTATTCAGGAATCTGATGGCGGAGGGCAAGAAGCTGTTCCTAAACCACTGAGTGTGGGTCTTCGAGCTCCTGCCAATGGTTGTAACGAGAAGAGAGCATGTTTCGGCTGGAGAGTGTCCTTAGTGATGGAGGCCATCTTCTTGTGTAGCTGCAGCTTGAAGATCCTTGATGGTGAGGCACCCTGTGCCGACGATGGAGCTAGCTGAGTGTACAACCCCTGGCAGCCTCTTGCTATTGCATTTCTCCCGCCCCTCGTGTGGACAGAGTATTATCCCTCGTGTGGACAGAGTGTTATCCCTCGTGTGGACAGAGTGTTATCCCTCGTGTGGCCAGAGTGATATCCCTCGTGTGGACAGAGTGTTATCCCTCGTGTGGACAGAGTGTTATCCCTCGTGTGGACAGAGTGTTATTCCTCGTGTGGACAGAGTGTTATTCCTTGTGTGGACAGAGTGTTATCCCTCGTGTGGACAGAGTGTTATCCCTCGTGTGGACAGTTGTATCCCTCGTGTGGACAGCGTGTTATCCCACGTGTGGCCAGAGTGTTATCCCTCGTGTGGCCAGAGTGTTATCCCTCGTGTGGCCAGAGTGATATCCCTCGTGTGGACAGTGTTATCCCTCGTGTGGACAGTGTTATCCCTTGTGTGGCCAGAGTGTTATCCCTCGTGTGGACAGAATGTTATCCCTCGTGTGGACAATGTTATCCCTCGTGTGGCCAGAGTGTTATCCCTCATGTGGCCAGAGTGTTATTCCTCGTGTGGCTGGTGTTATCCCTCGTGTGGACAGAGTGTTATCCCTCATGTGGCTGGTGTTATCCCTCCTGTGGACAGAGTGTTATCCCTCATGTGGCCAGAGTGTTATTCCTCGTGTGGACAGAGTGTTATTCCTCGTGTGGCCAGAGTGTTATTCCTCGTGTGGCTGGTGTTATTCCTTGTGTGGACAGAGTGTTATCCCTCGTGTGGCCAGAGTGTTATCCCTCGTGTGGACAGAGTGTTATCCCTCCTGTGGACAGAGTTTTATCCCTCGTGTGGCCAGAGTGTTATCCCTCGTGTGGCCAGAGTGTTATTCCTCGTGTGGACAGAGTGTTATTCCTCGTGTGGCCAGAGTGTTATTCCTCGTGTGGCTGGTGTTATTCCTCGTGTGGACAGAGTGTTATCCCTCGTGTGGCCAGAGTGTTATCCCTCGTGTGGACAGTGTTATCCCTCCTGTGGACAGAGTGTTATCCCTCGTGTGGCCAGAGTGTTATTCCTTGTGTGGACAGAGTGTTATTCCTCGTGTGGCCAGAGTGTTATTCCTCGTGTGGCTGGTGTTATTCCTCGTGTGGACAGAGTGTTATCCCTCGTGTGGCCAGAGTGTTATTCCTCGTGTGGACAGAGTGTTATCCCTCGTGTGGACAGTGTTATCCCTTGTGTGGCCAGAGTGTTATTCCTCGTGTGGCTGGTGTTACCCCTCCTGTGGACAGAGTGTTATCCCTCATGTGGACAGTGTTATCCCTCGTGTGGACAGTGTTATCCCTCGTGTGGCCAGAGTGTTATCCCTCGTGTGGCCAGAGGGTTATCCCTCGTGTGGCCAGAGGGTTATTCCTCGTGTGGACAGAGTGTTATCCCTCGTGTGGACAGTGTTATCCCTCGTGTGGACAGACCGTTATCCCTCGTGTGGCCAGAATGTTATCCCTCGTGTGGCCAGAGTGTTATCGCTCGTGTGGACAGTTGTATCCCTCGTGTGGACAGTTGTATCCCTCGTGTGGCCAGAGTGTTATCCCACGTGTGGCCAGAGTGTTATCCCTCGTGTGGCCAGAGTGATATCCCTCGTGTGGACAGTGTTATCCCTCGTGTGGACAGTGTTATCCCTCGTGTGGCCAGAGTGTTATCCTTCGTGTGGACAGAATGTTATCCCTCGTGTGGCCAGAGTGTTATCCCTCGTGTGGACAATGTTATCCCTCGTGTGGCCAGAGTGTTATCCCTCGTGTGGACAGAGTGTTATCCCTCGTGTGGACAGAGTGTTATCCCTCGTGTGGCTGGTGTTATTCCTCGTGTGGACAGAGTGTTATCCCTCGTGTGGACAGTGTTATCCCTCGTGTGGCCAGAGTGTTATTCCTCGTGTGGCCAGAGTGTTATTCCTCGTGTGGCTGGTGTTACCCCTCCTGTGGACAGAGTGTTATCCCTAGTGTGGACAGAGCATTATCCCTCGTGTGGCCAGAATGTTATCCCTCGTGTGGACAGTATTATCCCTGGTGTGGACAGTGTTATCCCTCGTGTGGCCAGAGTGTTATCCCTCGTGTGGCCAGAGTGTTATTCCTCGTGTGGCTGGTGTTATCCCTCGTGTGGACAGAATGTTATCCCTCGTGTGGCCAGAATGTTATCCCTCGTGTGGACAGAGTGTTATCCCTCGTGTGGCCAGAATGTTATCCCCCGTGTGGCCAGAGTGTTATCCCTCGTGTGGACAGAGTGTTATCCCTCGTGTGGCCAGAGTGTTATCCGTCGTGTGGCCAGAGTGTTATCCCTCGTGTGGACAGAGTGTTATCCCTCGTGTGGACAGAGTGTTATCCCTCGTGTGGACAGAGTGTTATCCCTCGTGTGGCCAGAGTGTTATCCCCCGTGTGGACAGTATTATCCCTCGTGTGGACAGTGTTATCCCTCGTGCGGCCAGAGTGTTATCCCTCGTGCGGCCAGAGTGTTATCCCTCGTGCGGACAGAGTGTTAACCCTCGTGCGGACAGAGTGTTATCCCTCGTGCGGACAGAGTATTATCCCTCGTGCGGCCAGAGTGTTATCCCTCGTGTGGACAGTGTTATCCCTCGTGTGGACAGAGTGTTATTCCTCGTGTGGCCAGAGTTTTATTCCTCATGTGGCCAGAGTGTTATTCCTCGTGTGGCCAGAGTGTTATTCCTCGTGTGGCTGGTGTTATCCCTCATGGCCAGAGTGTTATCCCTCGTGTGACGGAGTTTTATCCCTTGTGTGGCTGGAGTGTTATCCCTCGTGTGATGGAGTTTTATCCCTCGCGTGTCCTGAGTGTTACCCCTCGCGTGGCTGATGTTATTCCTCGTGTGGCCAGAGTGTTATCCCTCATGTGGCCAGAGTGTTATTTTTCGTGTGGCTGGTGTTATCCCTCCTGTGGACAGAGTGTTATCTCTTGTGTGGACGGTGTTATCCCTCGTGTGATGGAGTTTTATCCCTCGCGTGGCCTGAGTGTTATCCTTCGCGTGGCTGGTGTTATTCCTCGTGTGGCCGGTGTTATCCCTCATGTGACAGAGTTTTATCTCTCGTGTGGCTGGGGTGTTATTCCTCGGCATCCTTGCTCCTAAATTTAATCAAAGTTCTTCATTGCCAGTTCTCTGGCAGAGAGAATAATTTCACTGAATCCACTCCAGCGGATATTCGTACAATGTTTATGTAACGTTCCTCAGTTCAGCACAGGCTTAATATCATTCAGGCTGTCCTGAGAACGTCAGCCCTCTAAGCCCCACAGCAGTCCAGGATGTCCTTCCTTAGGGCAGCACCCAGCGTGGGGTGGAATGGGACAAAGTGGAGCAGGGTGAGCTGTTTGACTGAGCTCCATCTTTTAGTGTGAGAATTGTGACCCAGTGTGTGGTATTCTGGCTGGCTGTTCCCTCCCTCCCTGACCTTCAAAATCCCGCAAACAGCAACGTGATAATGTGCTGGGAATCTGTTTCCTTTTCCAAGTGAGGTTTATTCAGTGATTACAAGAATACATTATTATCATATTACAGTACTTCATGATACACACTATATACAGTTTCAAACTACAACACGGCCATCTCTATCCAGAACACAGTCACACCCCACCACCCAGCTCCCCCTCCACATCAGGTGACTAAGAATACAGAGCTGACGTGCGACTAAAAGTTGAGAAGCAAACTCTTCAGATACTCATACAGAGGCTGCATTTATTCCCTATATAAGTGAAACACTGTTTCCTCCCGGCTGGAGAAAGTGGCTGAGGAATCCATAACCGTCTTGGGAATCTGTTACCCAGTGGCATGAGAGAGGAACTGGCCAAAGTTGACTGGAAAGAGACACTGGCGGGAAAGACGGCAGAGCAGCAGTGGCTGGAGTTTATGCGAGAAATGAGGAATGTGCAAGACAGGTATATTCCAAAAAAGAAGAAATTTTGGAGTGGAAAAAGGATGCAACCGTGGTTGACAAGAGAAGTCAAAGCCAAAGTTAAGGCTAAGGAGAGGGCATACAAGGAAGCAAAAATTAGTGGGAAGACAGAGGATTGGGAAGTCTTTAAAACCTTACAAAAGGAAACCAAGAAGGTCATTAAGAGAGAAAAGATTAACTATGAAAGGAAACTTGCAAATAATATCAAAGAGGATACTAAAAGCTTTTTCAAATAGATAAAGAGTAAAAGACAGGTGAGAGTAGATATAGGACCGATGGAAAATGATACTGGAGAAATTGTAATGGGAGGTGAGGAGATGGCAGAGGAACTGAACAAGTATTTTGCATCAGTCTTCACTGAGGAAGACAGCAGGATACCGGACACTCAAGGGTGGCAGGGAAGAGAAGTGTGCGCAGTCACAGTTACGACAGAGAAAGTACTCAGGAAGCTGAATAGGCTAAAGGTCGATAAATCTCCTGGACCAGATGGAATGCACCCTCGTGTACTGAAGGAAGTAGCTGTGGAGATTACGGAGGCATTAGCGATGATCTTTCAAAAGTTGATAGATTCTGGCATGGTTCTGGAAGATTGCAAATGTCACTCCGCTATTTAAGAAGGGGGCAAGGAAGCAAAAAGGAAATTATAGACCTGTTAGCTTGACATCGGTAGTTGGGAAGTTGTTGGAGTCGATTGTCAAGGATGAGGTTACAGAGTACCTGGAGGCATATGACAAGATAGGCAGAACTCAGCATGGATTCCTTAAAGGAAAATCCTGCCTGACAAACCTATTACAATTTTTTGAGGAAATTACCAGTAGGCTAGACAAGGGAGATGCAGTGGATGTCGTATATTTGGATTTTCAGAAGGCCTTTGACAAGGTGCCACACATGAGGCTGCTTAACAAGATAAGAGCCCATGGAATTACAGGAAAGTTATATACGTGGATAGAGCGTTGGCTGATTGGCAGGAAACAGAGAGTGGGAATAAAGGGATCCTATTCTGGTTGGCTGCCGGTTACCAGTGGTGTTCCACAGGGATCAGTGTTGGGGCCGCTTCTTTTTACATTGTACATCAACGATTTGGATTATGGAATAGATGGCTTTGTGGCTAAGTTTGCTGACGGTACGAAGATACGTGGAGGGGCTGGCAGTGCTGAGGAAACGGAGAGTCTGCAGAGAGACTTGGATAGATTGAAAGAATGGGCAGAGAATGGGCAAATGAAGTACAATGTTGGAAAGTGTATGGTTATGCACTTTGGCAGAAAAAATAAATGGGCAGACTATTATTTAAATGGGGAAAGAATTCAAAGTTCTGAGATGCAACGGGACTTGGGAGTCCTCGTACAGGATTCCCTTAAAGTTAACCTCCAGGTTGAGTTGGTAGTGAAGAAGGCGAATGCAATGTTGGCATTCATTTCTAGAGGAATAGAGTATAGGAGCAGGGATGTGATGTTGAGGCTCTATAAGGCACTGGTGAGACCTCATTTGGAGTACTGTGGGCAGTTTTGGTCTCCTTATTTAAGAAAGGATGTGCTGACGTTGGAGAGGGTACAGAGAAGATTCACTAGAATGATTCCAGGAATGAGAGGGTTAACATATGAGGAACGTTTGTCTGCTCTTGGACTGTATTCCTTGGAGTTTAGAAGAATGAGGGGAGACCTCATAGAAACATTTCGAATGTTAAAAGGCATGGACAGAGTGGATGTGGCAAAGTTGTTTCCCATGATGGGGGAGTCTAGTACGAGAGGGCATGACTTCAGGATTGAAGGGCGCCCTTTCAGAACAGAAATGCGAAAAAAATTTTTTAGTCAGAGGGTGGTGAATCTATGGAATTTGTTGCCACGGGCAGCAGTGGAGGCCAAGTCATTGGGTGTATTTAAGGCAGAGATTGATAGGTATCTGAGTAGCCAGGGCATCAAAGGTTATGGTGAGATGGCGGGGCAGTGGGACTAAATAGGATAAAATGGATCAGCTCATGATAAAATGGCGGAGCAGACTCGATGGGCTGAATGGCCTACTTCTGCTCCTTTTTCTTATGGTATTCCAATTTGGATCTATTTATCACGTGCACATTGGAATGTACAGTGAAGTGCGTCATTTGTGTTAACAACCAACGCACCCAAGGGTGTGCTGGGGCAGCCTGGAAGTGTCACCACACATTTCAGTGCAAAGTTAGCATGCCACAATGCTCAGCAGAGTGACCCAGAGCACAACAAACACACCAAGCAACAAAACAAAACAAGTCCTGTGCCCCACTCCTGCCCACCCACACCACATACACAGTCCTCTAACCCCAGGACAGGCTATCTTCGGCCTCTGGCCTCCAGCAAACTTGAGGGTTCACAGACATTGGGCCCGCAATTTCCTCAGTGGTAATGCTCTGTGCAACACTTTCCACTCCAGGTCTGTTTCCAACTGATTTCTGTCAGTCCAAAGTTGGCCAGAGCTATCAATAGTGTACAACGGCACCTCTTACATCTGTGCAGGAGGGCCTCCGGATTTGTACGTTGCAGGAGAAGGAAGGGCCTGTGGGATGCAGTTAGGCAAAGTGCTGTGGTGATTATCAAGAGACACTTGGCCTCTGGTCTCAGCCTAAGAGCTGGTGGAGAGTCAGGATCAGGACTCCTCACTCACTGCTTATCATGGCCACCCAGCCGCTCAGGGCTGGCCCTGAGCTGATTGGCTGTTCATACCCTGGGATACACTAATCAGCTGAGCTGTTGCCAGGGGAGGTGGGTGGCGAACGGTTTTGATCATCTGTCCCAGAGAGACGGCGTAAATTACTGAGTGTGCTCTGTTTAGAAGATCTGGTGATGCATTGAAACAAAATAAAACCCTCACAACATGCCGGAGGAACTCAGCAGGTCCAGCATCAGCTATGTTGGGGAATAAATAGTCAACGTTTTGGTTTGAGATCCTTCATGCTGAGCCTTGGTGAAGGGTCTCAGTCCGAAATGTCGACTGTTTGTTCCCCTCCATAGATGCTGCCTGACCTGCTGAGTTCCTCCAGCATTTTGTGTGTGTTGCTCTGGATTTCCAGCATCTGCAGAATCTCCTGTGTTTAAAAATTCTCACCAGCTGGATGCAGAAAGGGTGTTACTTTTATGTGGTGACGGGACCCCCGACTGTGATCCTCCCTGACAGGGTGGATCAGGGTGGTACTGCACCAATGTGTCCCTCAGTGCATACCCCTGCACCCAGCAATGTGCCTGTCCATTCCTCCTCACAATGAAGACAAACAAGCGTCAAGCAGACCAGGGTGTGTCCTTCTCCGAGCTAATAACTTTTCTGCAGCGGATTCTGTTTGTCTCAGTATGTGTCCCTGGGAACAGGTCACAGATCACGGAGTCCTGTGTTAGAGAGCCACTTGGGGTGAACCCCAGCACCCCTCTCCACACCTTCTCAGCAAATGCACCATCCATGCAGAGGTGGACCACTGTCTCCTCCACACTGTAGGCACGTCAAGGACGGCGTGTGGTGGGAGCAGGGGGTTTTGCCTGTGTAGGAAGGAGTTGATGTGGTGGGGGGGGGAGAGGTTGTGGGTGGGAGTTTGTTCTCACTACTAGCCAAATGAGGTCTTGGTGCTTGTTGGACACTGATAGTCATCCCATTGATTCCACCATGTCCTTTTCCTGCAGAACAGCTTGGATATCCTGATGGCTTTGTAGTCAGAAGCATCTCTCTGTGCAAAACATCTTTGCGATGGACAGGTGTTGTGGCAAGGTCAAACTATGCATTGTGATGAAGGCACACTGATGCAGCCACACACTACTCCTCAGGGAGCCATTCCACAGGATCCACCATGTCCATCTCCCGCTCCGCCAGCAGGATACTTTGTGCCTGATGGACTACTGGTCAAAGGTGCTTCCTCCGAGTGGCAAGATCCAACTGAGTGGAACATTGAGTGACAACGTGCCCGTCCTTCACAGCCCTGGGGATTGGTAGCACCTCAGCATGCAGTAACCTATCAGAATCAGGTTTAATATCATTGGCATATGTTGTGAAATTTCTTGATATAATTCAGCAGTACATTGTACAAAGTAAAACATAACAAAAATCTAAAATTTGCCAATTATATATAGAAAAAAATAAATAAGTAGTGTGTCTAAGCATAGCTCAAATACCATTTATAAATTTGCTGATGATACAACCGTTGTTGGTGGAACCTCAGATGGAGATGAGAGGGTATACAGGAACGAGATATGCCAACCAGTGGAGTGGTGTTGCAGCAACAACCTGGCACTCGGTGTCAGTGAGACAAAAGAGCTGATTGTGCACTTCAGGAAGGGTAAGACGAAGGAACACATACCAATCCTCATAGAGGGATCAGAAGTGGAGAGAGTGAAGAGTTTCAAGTTCCTGGGTGTCAAGATCTCGGAGGACCTAACCTGATACCAACATATTGATGCAGCTATAAAGAAGTGACTATACTTCATTAGGAGTGTGGAGAGATTTTATATGTCAACAAAAACACTCAAAAACTTCTATAGATGTACCATGGAGAGCATTCTGACAGGCTGCATCACTGTCTGGTATGGGGAAGGTACTGCACAGGACCGTAAGAAGCTGCAGAGGGTTTAATTTAGTCGGCTCCATCTTGGGCGCTAGCCTACAAGGTACCCAGGACACCTTCAAGGTGTGGTGTCTCAGAAAGGCAGCGTCCATTCATTGGACAACAAATTTTTTCAAAAGTGTTGCTTCCTCAGAATTTTTTTTTGTTTATGATAGACTGCTTGAAGATGAACACAAATATAATTTCAGACTACTTGTATCACATAGGAATTTGGAGCAACAGCTAATTAACTTTTATTGAATATAATGTGTTTAATTGCATAATGGTGCTGATGCTTTGCAATAGTTCAGCTAAGTTAAAAATATATTGTTAATGATTTTCGTTTGTACTCAGTGTCTGAGGCTTCTCGCTTAAGTGTCTAACAATAATTTGCCAGCATTGATGGATTCCAGTTGCCCTGGTAACTTTTCTCCATGACTGCAATGTCCTGGTGAAACCTTTCACCTGCTCATCACTAACGGCACCAAGATTTGCAGGGAAGAAATCTAAATGGGAATGCAGAAAATGCACCTTTAGTGACATGTTGTATTTCATTGTTTTATATGCTTGAAGCATGCTTTCAACCAGCTGCATGTAGTTTGGTGCTCTATAGATGCTGAGAAAAATTTCAACAACTTCCTTGAATGCCATCCATGTGATTTTTTCTGGTCCCACTAGAAATTCTTCAAATTGCCTGTCATTGATGACCTGTTTGATTTGTGGACCAACAAAAATGCTTTCCTTAATCTTGGCATCAGTTATTCTGGGAAGCATCTGTCTCAAATATCAAAATCCTTCATAGAAACTTTTGTGCCTGGTGATAGCAAATTCCATCCTTACAGTCCTGAACCCAATAATTATTACTAAAACTGGTCCTGCCATGCAGCAGCCACGCCGCCTAAGCATGCCTGGACAAGATAGGAAACTTTCCAGTTTACATTGTAGACAACATTTTAATTGACTTGAATTTTGAATTGAAATAATAAACATATGTTTATTAAAAAGTGGTGCATGATATAGAAATTTCATGGTGATTTTCATGATCAGTAGCCCAAAGTTCGTAAGATACACCTAAAGGTATTCAGGAAGCAAAATCTTTGTTGTCCAGTGGATTAAGGACCCCCAGCACCCAGGGCATGCCCTTTTCTCACTGTTACCATCAGGAAGGAGATACAGAAGCCTGAAGGCACACACTCAGCGATTCAGGAACAGCTTCCTGCCCTCTGCCAGCTGATTCCTAAATGGACATTGAACCCTTAAACACTACCTCACTTTTTAAATATATATTCTTTCTGTTTTTGCATGATTTTTAACCTATTCAATATACACATACTGTAATTTATTTATTATGATTTTTGTTTCTTCTATATTATGTATTGCATTGAAGAACTTAGCTACTGCTCAGTTAACAAATTTCACAACAGATGCCAGTGATAATAAACCTGATTCTGATTCTGATTCTGAAAAGAGAGCAAAAAATTGAGTGTAGATGCAGTTGGTATATGAACACTTCCATTCTGCATGCAGACTGATGTAGCTACCCACAAAGGTGGTTGTCAGAATGAGGGCTATATAGGGTACTTCCTACCCCTTTATCTGGAAACTTGCACATCGTGATCCAACAGACGTAATGCATCCGGGATCTCCAGGTGAAACAGAAGGGTGTCTGAGGTGGTTGTGATGGTGCCTGGTGTGGGCCATGTCTCTGCCACACATAGTAACACAAGGAGCACCTGATGACAAGGTTCTTGCCCACCATCGAGAGGGCATCCAGTCCCACACTCCCAATGTCAGTTTCACCTTGGTGGTCTGTTCCACACGATAATCGGACTCAGATGGTAAAAGGAACCGGGTGTCTTGTGAACCAGTTACAGAAGAACATGGCCAGGCTCTGAGGTTGACTCTGGCTCTGAGCCAATTTTTTTAGATTATGAGAACACTCAAGTCTTCTTTTATTGTCATTTAGAATTCTTACTGTTTGCAAATAATGATTCACCTACAGACTGACTTTGAGTCTGAGAAGAAGGCATCAGAGGGGGATTTGATCTGAGTGCTCACCAAATGCCTGGCATCATCACCACTTCCTGATGGAATTGGCAATGTGCTCAATAGAATATGCAAGCAAGACTGGGCAGAGTGGGCAACCTTGACTGACTCCAGAACTGATCTGGAAGCCATCTGATTCTCACCTGCACTATTGTCATCTGTGTAAGGAAGTTGAATCCAAATCCTGACCACCATCCCAAAGTCCATTTTGGAGAGCACGATCATCATGAATGTGTGTGACATCCTATCAGAAACCTTCTCCATGTCCATGCTGCTCAGGGAAGTGCCTGCCTGCTCAAACACTGATGGGGCAAGGACGTCAGAGGCTTTTTGGTATGGATCTGATCCAGGTGAATGACCTACCACTGCCAAGAGTTGACTTAGTTGACATTGACCTTGGTCACTAGCGAGAGGGATAGGCTACCGATTTTAGCTCATCACCCTCTCCCTCTTCTGCTTGTCAATGGGGACGATGATACCTTTCCTCAGGGATGCTAACATATTGCAAGGTTAAAGCACAGTACTCTCCATCTCCAGTGAGTGGGGGCTCTACCAGTCCCACAGAGACAAGTACTGCTCGGCTGGTATACACGTCCCGTAGCTGAGGAGTCTAGAGTTTGGACTCACTGTCCCAGAAGAAAGGCTGACTCCACTTCGGACTGAAGGGAAGACAGAGTTCTTCACCCAGAGGTGCACTGGTTTCCCCGTGAGTGAAGGAGGCTGAGGAGTGAACTCAGGGTAGAAATGGCCCACGCCAGCTTTGAGTGGCGAGTGTGCGGACCAGTAAATGACAGCGTCAAGCTGCAAGTAGTCAACAATCTGCTCTCAGTACATGAGGGGTTGTGTTGAACTACCATTATTATAGACTCACAATCGTATAGGCAAAGCAACAAGCCCTTCAGCCCACCAAATCCATGGTAACATTTTTGCTTGTCTCCACTAATCCCATTTGGCCACATTAGGACTGTATGTTTCTTTTCCTTACCCATTTAAGTGTTGTTTTCCTTATCTATTTTAGCCTCTCAAATGTAGTGGCTATATCTGATTCCACTTCCTTCTCTGGCAATAGAAGATTTACTCTTCAGGTAACCTTTAAAACCCCTCCTCTCAGCTTAACCCTATTCCCTCTTGTTTTTTGTACCCGCACTGTTCTGTCTGCCCTGTCTATACCTCTAACAAGTTTCCCCTCAACCTCTACACTCAGGGAAAATAAACCCAGCCTATCCAATCTTGCTCCACAACTAATGTTCCCCCAATCTAGGCAATGTCCTGGTGAATCTCCATAGCAACCGGAACCTTCATATGGTGTAACTACCAGAACTACATACAAAACTCTGAGTGCAGTCTTTAGTAAACCAGTGTTTAGTAAAGTTGAAATTTAAAGTCCCGTCTCATTATTATGAAACAGAATCAGGTTTATTATCGCTGATATATGCCCGAAAATCTGTTGTTTTGTGGCAGCAGTACAGTGCAAGACAAAAAAAAATACTGTTACAAACAGAAACAAACCTACTGCCCATTACGCCACTGGTGTTTAGAACAGCAGTGAAGGTCCTCCATTTCTGATGGTGTTCAGGGCTTCCTTCGCCATGTTAGTAGTTTCCTTTTGGTTTTCACTACTGTCAGTCAAGCAAGTCCTGGGTGGACTCGCACTCAGATGTAGAAGGATTCTTCCTTGCTGTTTCCGTAACAATTTTGTTTTACCACTTAGGATTGTTAGCCCTGGGCTGAAACTTTGAACCTGGAGGACTGGTGAATCACTCTTAGTCTGTCCTCTACTCTTTGACCTGTTTGGCTTGGGTGACCCTACCAAGAGGCAAAGCATAACGACCTGACTCCAGCCAATGTAGCTCTCCAGGTCATTGGATCTCGCAAGCCTGCAAACCATGACAAGGTTGTGGTCCTCTTGGAGGGATCAAACAAAAATAAATAAATAAACAAAAAAAAACACAAATAAGTAACCTGAAGGGGGGATAGTGAGGCGGTGTTCGTGGGTTCATGGACCATTCAGAAGTATGACGGCAGAGGGAAAGAAGCTGCTCGTAAAGCATGAAGTGGGGATTCTTAGACTCTGGAATCTCCTCTCCAACGGTAGTAATGAGAAGAGTACCTGTACCAGAGAGGGTCTTTAAAGATGGATGCTGCCTTCTTGAGGCACCACCTCTTGAAGACATCCTCAATATCATGGATGCCCATGACAGAGCTTGCAGGGCCTACAACCTTCTACAGCCTCTTTTGGTCTTGTGCATTGGAGCCTCCATATCAGGTGGAGATGCAGCCGTGAGGTAGAAAATTACTAAGGTCTTTGGTAACATACCAAATCTCATCAAACTCTTCATGAAGTACATGCCTTCTTGTAATTGTATTAATATGTTGGACACAGCACAGATCTGAGATCTCGACACCAGGAACTTGAAGATGCTCACCCTTTCCACTGCTGAGCCCATGGAGTCTGTAATCAATCCCCTGGTCTTTCTGACACTGAGTGAAAAGTTGTTGTGACACCACTCAACCTGCTCAGCCTTCCCTCCACCTAAGACTCTGCCAATGAAAGTGATGTCATCAGCAAATTTATAGCTATTGTTTGAGCAGTGCCTGGTACATCAGGTCTAACCGGTCTTATAGAGCTTTTCGAGGAAGTTGCCTGGGAAGTTGATGAAGGCAGGGCTGTGGATGTTGCCTGCAAGGACTTTAGCAAAGTATTTAACAGGGTCCCACTTGGGAGGTTGGTCAGGGAGGTTTAGTCGCTTGACATTCAAATTGAGGTAGTAATAAGGTATTTCTCCTGTTACTAAGGTTGGTTTAAATATTTCTGCTAGAGCCCCTGCAATTTCTGCACTTGCCTCCCACAGGGTCTGAGGGAACACCTTGTCAGACTTGGAGATTTATCCACCCTAATTTTCCCCAAGGCAGCAAACACCTCCTCCTCTGTAATTTGTGTAGGGTCAATGACCTCACTACTGCTTTGCCTCACTTCTATAGACGCTGCTTCCATCTCTTAAGTAAATACAGATGCAAAAAAAAATCCATTTACGATCTCCCTCATCTCTTTTGGCTCCACATTCTATTCTATCAGATGATCCTCCAGAGAACCAATTTGTCCTTTGCAATCCTTTTACTCTTAACATACCTGCAGGAATCCCTAGGATTTTCCTTCACCTTCTCTGCCAGGGCAACCTTATGCCTTCATTTACCCTTCCTGATTACTTTCTTTAGAGTTCTCTTGCATTCCATAAGCACTTCATTTGTTCCTACCTGCTATGCACCTCCTTTTTTTTCTTAACCAGAGCCTCAATAGCTCTTGAAAACTAAAGTTCCCTAAGCCTATTATTTTATCTTTTATTCTGACTGTCACATAAAGACTTTGTATTCTCAAAAATTCACTTTTGAAAGCCTCCCACTTACCAAGTTCACCTTTGCCAGAAAACATCCTGTCCCAATCCACACTTGCCTGATCCTTTCTGACACCATCAAAATTGGCCTTTCTCCAATTTAGAATCCCTACCCACAGACCAGACCTATCTTTTTCCATTTTACTTTGAAACTCATGGCATTGTGATCACTAGAAGCAAAGTGATTCTGCACAGACTTATGGTGAACGCAGCAGGCCAGGCAGCATCTCTAGGAAGAGGTAGAGTAGACGTTTCGGGCTGAGACCCTTCGTCAGGACTAACTGAAGGAAGAGTTAGTAAGAGATTTGAACGTTGGAGGGGGAGGGGGAGATCTGAAATGATAGGAGAAGACAGGAGGGGGAGGGATGGAGCCAAGAGCTGGAAAGCTAAGTCCGTTTTGCTGAACACCTATGCTCTGTCCGCCAGAGAAAGCAGGATCTCCCAGTGGCCACACATTTTAATTCCACATCCCATTCCCATTCTGATATGTCTATCCACAGCCTCCTCTACTGTCAAGATGAAGCCACACTCAGGTTGGAAGAACAACACCTTATATTCCGTCTGGGTAGCCTCCAACCTGATGGCATGAACATTGACCTCTCTAACTTCCGCTAATGCCCCACCTCCCCCTCGCACCCTATCCCTTATTTATTTACTATTATTATTTTTTTTCTTTTCCCTTTTTTTCTCTTTTTTCTCCCTCTGTCCCTCTCACTATAACTCCTTGCCCATCCTCTGTGCTTCCCCCCTCTCCCTTTCTTTCTCCCTAGGCCTCCCGTCCCATGATCCTCTCATATCCCTTTTGCCAATTACCTGTCCAGCTCTTAGCTCATCCCTCCCCCTCCTGTCTTCTCCTATCATTTCGGATCTCCCCCTCCCCCTCCCACTTTCAAATCTCTTACTATCTCTTCTTTCAGTTAGTCCTGATGAAGGGTCTCGGCCCAAAAAGTTGACTGTACCTCTTCCTAGAGATGCTGCCTGGCCTGCTGCGTTCACCAGCATTTTTTGTGTGTGTTGCTTGAATTTCCAGCATCTGCAGATTTCCTCGTGGCCACACAAACTTCTGTCACCTGCCCTGTCTCATTCCTTAATAGGAGATCAAATGTCTTATACTCTCTCGTTGGGATTTCTACGAACTGATTAAGAAAACTTTCCTGAACACATTTGACCAACTCTATCCCACCTTGTCCTTTTACAGGAATGGGCGTCCCAGTCAATAAGTGGAAAGTTAAAATCACCTACTGTAACAACCTTATGTTTCTGGCAACAGTCTGCAATCTCTCCACAGATTTGTTCTGCTAAAACCTGCGGACTGTTGGGTGGTCCCAATAACGTGGTCATACCTTTCTTATTCCTCAGTTCCACCCATAAACTTCACTAGATGAATTCTCCGGTCTGTCCTGACTGAGCACTGCTGTGATATTTTCCCTGACTAGTAACGCCACCTCCCCATCCTTTAATCCGTCCTGGTCTGTCGCATCTAAAACAATGGAGCCCTGGAATATTGAGTTGCCAGACCTGCCCCTCCTACAACCAAGTCTCACTAATGGCTACAATATCATAATTCCATGTGTTGATCCATGCCCTGAGCTCATCTGCCTTTCCTACAATACTCCTTGCATTGAAACGTATGCTGCTCAGAACATTAGCCACACTATGCTCAACCTTTTGATTCTTGACTTTGAGATCTTAACAACATCTCAGAATCAGAACCAGGTTTATTATCACTGGCGTGTGATGTGAAATTTATTAACTTGGCAGCATCAGTGTAATGCAATACATAATCTAGCAGACAGAGAGAGAAAAAAATAAATAAAATAAAACATCATAATAAATAAACAAGTAAATCAAATATATATATTCAATAGATTTTTAAAAATGTGCAAAAACAAAAATACTGTATATTAAAAGTGAGGAAGTGTCCAAAGCTTCAATGTCCATTGAGGAATCAGATGGCAGAGGGGAAGAAGCTGTTCCTGAATCACTGAGTGTGTGCCTTCAGGCTTCTGTACCTCCTACCTGATGGTAACAGTGAGAAAAGGGGTGCTGGAGGTCCGTAATAATGGATGCTTCCTTTCTGAGACACCGCTCCCTAAAGATGTCCTGGGCACTTTGTAGGCTAGTGCCCAAGATGGAGTTGACTAGATTTACAACCTTCTGCAGCTTCTTTCGATCCTGTGCAGTAGCCCCTCCATACCAGACAGTGATGCAGCCTGTCAGAATGCTCTCCACAGTACATCTATAGAAGTTACTGAGTGTATCTGTTGACATGCCAAATCTCTTCAAACTCCTAATAAAGTATAGCCACTGTCTTGCCTTCCTTAAGACTACATCGATATATTGGGACCAGGTTAGATCCTCAGAGATCTTGACACCGAGGAACTTGAAGCTGCTCACTCTCTCCACTTCTGATCCCTCTATGAGGATTAGTATGTGCTCCCTCATCTTATCCTTCCTGAAGTCCACAATCAGCTCTTTCATCTTACTGACATTGAGTGCCAGGTTGTTGCTGCAGCACCACTCCACTAGTTGGCTTACCTCACTCCTATATGCCCTCTCGTCACCACCTGAGATTCTATCACCAATGGTTGTATCATCAGCAAATTTATGGATGGTATTTGAGCTATGCCTAGCCACACAGTCTTGTATATAGAGAGAGAAGAGCAGTGGGCTAAGCACACACCCCTGAGGTGCGCCAGTGTTGATAGTCAGTGAGGAGGAGATGTTATCACCAATCTGCACACATTGTGGTCTTCTGGTTAGGAAGTCGAGGATCCAATTGCAGAGGGAGGTACAAAGGCCCAGGTTTTGCAATTTCTCAATCAGGATTGTGGGAATGATGGTATTAAATGCTGAGCTATAGTCGATGAACAGCATCCTGGCGTAAGTGTTTGTGTTGTCCAGGTCTCCACAACCTCTCCACTATCTGGTTCCCATTCCCCAGCAACAAGAGTAAACCTTCCGGCTAGGATATTGGATCCCCTCCAGTTCAAGTACAAATTGTCTCTTCTGTACAGGTCCTACTTCCATGGAAGAGAGTCCAATGATCCAAAAATCTGACACCCTCCCTCCTACACCAACTCCTTAGCCACATGTTAAACTATATAATCTATAAATTATATAATTCTGGCCTCACTAGCACATGCATGGCATGGTAGAAGTCCTGAGATCACAACTCTAGAGGTCCTGCCCTTTAATTTGCTCCTAACTCCTTGAAGTCACTTTGCAGAACCTCTTCCTACCTATATCATTGGTACCTATATGGACCAGAACCTCTGGCTTTTCACATTCCCATTAAGAATGCTGAAGACTCGATCCGAGAGGTCCTAAATCCTGGCACCCGGGAGGCAACATACCATCCGGGAATCTCATTCTCATTCGCAGAACCTCCTTTCTGTTCCCCTGACGAATGAATTCCCTATCACCACAACTCACCTCTCTCTTCCCCCTTCTCTTCTGAATCACAGAGGCAGATCCAGTGCCAGAGACACCCACTGAGACTTTCCTCAGCTAGGTCATTCTCCACCTAACAATATCCAAAATAGTTTTGTTAAGTATTGCAAGAGTGGAAAACAAACAAGAAAGAGGAGCTGAGAGAATAAAGTAAAGAAAAAGGGAGAAGCAGCCAATGTCATCTTATACCTAGACTAGAGATATCAAATTTCCTGTGATAACAATTAATCTTTCAAATAGCTGGATTACAGTGGTGTCAGATCTCCTACTGAAAACAAGAAACTTCTACAAAAATACAGAATAAAAATAAGTAATAAGTACAGAATAGTAATGAGAAGATGGGTGATGGGGGTCCTCGATGATGGATGCTGCCTTTCTGAGGTGTCACTTTTTGATGATTTTCTCAATGCTGGGGAGGCTAGTGCCCATGATGGAGCTGGATGAATTTACGACCTACTGCAGTGTGGTAAACCATATATATATGTTGTAACTGGGTTACCTGTCTGGACATGCCCCTCTGCTGACTGCCCCTGTGGCTCCTCCCACAGATTCCTGAATAAAGGCGATTGGGCCACTGCTCCTCCCTCAGTCCAGGGCAGATACTCAGCATGGACGCTGGACCACTTACTGTTAATAAAAGCCTTTCAGTATTTACTCTCCTTCCAGTCTTTTGGAGTAATTGATAGTGCATCATGCAGGTCTTTCCAATCCTGTGCTGTGGCCTCTCCATACCAGACAGTAATGCAACCAGTTAGAATGCTCTCCATGGTACGATTGTAGAAGTTTGCTAAAATCTTTGGTGACATACCAAATCTTCTCAGACTCCTATTGAAATATAGCCACCTCCGTGCCTTCATCAATACGTTGGGCCCAGGATAAACCTTCAGAGATGATGACATCCAGAAAACTGTTAATCCTTTCCACTACTGACCCCTCAATGATGACTGGTGTGTGTTCCCTCGACTCCCCCTTCCTCATCCACATTCAGTTCCCTGGTCTAACTGATGCTGAGTGTGAGGCTGTTATTGCAACACCACTCAACCAGCTGATCAATCTCACTCCTGTCCGCCTCTTGTCACCATCTGAGATTCTGCAGACAACAGCTGCGTCATTGGTGAATTTATGGGTGACATTTCTGCGGTGCCCGGCTGTGTAGAGAGAGTAGAGCAGTGGGCTAAGCACACATCCCTGAGGTGTGCTGATGTTGATTGACAACGAGGAGGAGCTGTCTTATCAGATAAGGTTAGTTTATTGTCACGCACACCATGGTGCTTTGGAATTCTTTGCTTACATGAAGCTCACATAATGCACGGCAACAATAAATACAATGACAAAAGCAGTAACAGGTGCTGAACAACAGAATGTAGGGCAATTTGTACTGCAAAAAAGATGTGTTCAGGTGGTAGCAAAGCAATAACTGAGACAGGTAGAATGTGGCAGCACCAGCGGGGAGAGGGTGTAGAGGTAGTAATTGGTTTGTACTGATCTAGGATAGGTGCAGCTAATGAGCAAGTGATTTGTCCTCCACCGGGAACACTTACCTCTCGCACAAAGACACATTGGGATACCATTGCCTGCCTCTTCCCCCCCCCCACCCCCGATACCAACGTTGAAGGGGCCAGCTATGGTCCTTTCGTCCTGCCTGCTGAGCATTGTCCCTGAGCTGGCCTTGTTCTGTCTGTAGGATCATTCGTCCAGTAATACCCAGGGATTTCAAACCTGCAGATCTGTTAGCAGTGTACACAAAAAAACAAACACTTGGCATATTCTGGATGAAAAACAGGATTATCAACTCCGATTGTTGAACAAGCTCATATTATCAACCAAACAGGTGCCTCGGCGTGAAGTTTAGCAGAAATAAAACTGCATTCAGGTGCGTGAAAGGGACATGATTACCCTCGTTACCACTTCTGACTAGATCCATGACGGTCCTGGGGACTTGTCACTTATTCGCTTCCCGTTCTTCTGTCCCACATCTCCACAATTCAAATTTATTTCCCTCTCTGGCTATTTCATATTTACTCTTCTCTCTCCCTCCCAGATCTCTTCCTCATCTTGAGTTAACTGAGCCCTGTGACAGATTGATTCAAACCCACCCTACAGTCCAGGTCATGCTCTCTTCTCGCTGCTGCCATCAAGAAGAAGGCACTAGAACCTTAACTCTCACACCACCAGGTTCAGGAACAGTTATTACCCCTCAACCATCAGGCTCCTGAACCAGTGTGGATAACTTCACTCGTCCTAACAGTGAACTGACTCCACAACCTACAGACTCACTTTCAAGGACTTTACAACTCTGGTTCTCAATATTATTTATATTAATATTATTCTGTATCTGCACAGTTTGTCTTCTTTTGCATTTTAGTTGTTTGTCCCTCTTTCGGTGTATTTTTTCATTGATTCTATTTCGTTTCTTTGCATCTACTGTGAATTGCCCATCATAAAGTATATGGTGTACTGTGATAAGATTTTTACTTTGAACTTTGAGCAATAATATCGAAACTCCTGGTAGTTTTTCCAATACTGCACCTCTCTTTACAATTCCTTTCCAATCTATAACCATTCTCAGTCTCTGTTTTATTCAATAACTTACAACAGAAAATGCAGTGATCTCCAGACAGTGTGTGGGATGAGAAAGGGAGTTAGTGTTTCAGGAACAAGCCCACTCATCACAGCTTGTTGTGAGATCCTCACCTCCTTTACATTTTTCACTTTTGGATCCTGTTCATGATCCTGCAAGGATGGCTTTCCACAAACGTCAGGAGAGCTGTGGGACTGGTGAAGGTGCTGGAAGGAACATGAATGCCACAGAAACAGTGTAATGTTGCAGAGTGAGGGTCAATGGCATTGCCCACCATGGCATAATGTATTCCTGGAGTTTGACCACCGCCCCCACCCAGTGGTTGAGGAAAATGGCCTCCTTACTATTATATGGGTGGTGGGGTGGAGCTACGTCTCTACCAAAGGAGGTGTAAGGTGCTTCTTCACTCTGCTAGTCTGCAGGTCACCTGCTTAGCTCCTATGGCTTCACCTGACCCTGATCAGAGTTGCTGTCACGTGATTGACTGATTAGATAATTGCATTAATGAGCAGGTGTACAGGTGTACCTAATAAAGTGGCCACTGAGTGTATTTATACAACTGCTTGTTTAATTATAATAGTTCCAGTAACATTATACCATGTTACATAAACACGTACCCCACATTTCTTTTCAATCTGTCACTCTCCAGGTCATAACACTCAGGGACCTGTGCTAATATTATTCTGTGACTGTGTGTGCTGGATCATAACTATATGTGCTGTGTGTGACTGTATGTAAACACAAGGAATTCTGCAGATGCTGGAAATTCAAGCAACACACATCAAAGTTGCTGGTGAACGCAGCAGGCCAGGCAGCATCTCTAGGAAGAGGTACAGTCGACGTTTCAGGCCGAGACCCTTCGTCAGGACTAACTGAAGGAAGAGCTAGTAAGAGATTTGAAAGTGGGAGGGGGCCTTTCAAATCTCTTTCCTCTCACTTTCAAGTCTCTTACTAGCTCTTCTTTCAGTTAGTCCTGACGAAGTGTCTCGGCCCGAAATGTCGACTGTACTTCTTCCTAGAGATGCTGTCCGGCCTGCCGTGTTCACCAGCAACTTTGATGTGTGTTGCGTGACTGTACGTACTGTGTTTTGCACCTTGGCCCCAGAGGAACGCTGTCTTGCTTAGTTGTATACATGTGTGTGGTTGAAGGTCAAACATAACTTGAACTTGAACTCGACAACCTCACCTTCCCTCTTGCCTCTTGTGCTCTAACTAGCACCTTTCGAGCTTGCAGTGCCCAGGTTCATGAAGACTTACTCTACACATCTCACCACCTCAGTAAAGCAGCTGGCATAATCAAAAAAAAAATCCACCCATCTTGAATATTCTCTCCTCTCCCCTCTCCCATCAGGTAAAAGATGCAAAAGCCTGAAAGCATGTACGGCTAGACTCAAGGACAGATTCTATCCCGTTGTTTTCAGACTCTTGAACGGACCTCTTGGAAGATGGAACATAGAAAAGTACAACACAGCACAAGTCCTTCAGCCCACAATATTGGCCCTCTGAGGCCCAAAAGGCAGAGCCCCAACAAGGCAGCATTCATCATTAAGGACCCTCACCACCTGGGACATCCCCTCTTCTCGTTACTCTTATTGGGGAGGAGGTCCAAGACCCACACTCAGTATTTTACATAAAACATAACCATTATTGCACAGTGCAGGCCCTTTGGCCCATTATGCTGTGCTGACCTTTTAGCCTACTCTAAGTTCAATTTGACCCTTCCCTTCCACATAGTCCTCCATTTTCCTTTCATCCATGTGGCAATCTAAGAGTGCCTTAAATGACACCAATGTACCTGCCTCTGTCATCACCACTCTCTATATCAAAACACAACCTTTGACATCCCCCCTATACTTTCCTCCAATCACTTTAAATTCTAATCACCAATCAGCCATTTCTACTCTGTTCTTGTATGATAAGATGGACACTTGACCTCACAATCTGCCTTATTGTAAGACGAAGGAACAGATACCAATCCTCATAGAGGGATCAGAAGTGGAGAGAGTGAGCAGTTTCAAGTTCCTGGGTGGCAAGTTCTCTGAGCACCTAACCTGGTCCCAACATATCTATGCAGCTATAAAGAAGGCAAGGCAATGGCTGTAGTTCTTTAGGAGTTTGAAAAGATTTGGCATGTCAACAGAAACACTGAAAAACTTCTATAGATGTACTGTGGAGAGCGTTCTGACAGGCTGCATCACTGTCTGGTATGGGGGGCGGTGGGGGGCTACTGCACAGGACTGAAAGAAGCTGCTGAGGGTTGTAAATTTAATCGGCTCCATCTTGGGTACTAGACTACAAAGTACCCAGGACATCTTCAAGGAGTGGTGTCTCAGAAAGGCAGCGTCCATTACTAAGGACCTCCAGCATCCAGGGCATGCCCTTTTCTCACTGTTACCATCAGGCAGGTGGTACAGAAGCCTGAAGGCACACACTCAGCGATTCAGGAACAGCTTCTTCCCCTCTGCCATCCAATTCCTAAATGGATATTGAACCAATGAACACTAGCTCACTTTATTAATATATATTATTTCTGTTTTTGCACAATTTTTAATCTATTCAATATACGTATACTGTAATTGATTGATTGATTATTTATTAATTCTTCTATATTATGTATTTCATTGAACTGCTCCTGCTAAGTTAACAAATTTCATGATACATGCTGATGATAATACACCTGATTCTGTTTATTGTTTACCTGCACTACACTTTCTCTGTAGCTGTGACACTTTATTCTGCGTTGCTTTTGTTTTGCCTTGTTCTACCTCCATTCACTGAGTGCATCTGAGGTGTACGACAAGTACACAAGACAAGTCTTTCACTTGTATCTAGTACATGTGACAATAACAAACTAATTCTAATACTGTACCTGGTTTTGTTGCCCAAGCTTCGGATGAAGGAGGTGCTGTTGTGGTCAAGTGAACTGACCTCTGCCTCGCAGAGTCCAGACCTCAGCTCTCAGGCACCCCCTCATGTCTTTCTTGGGATTGACATCCCACTGATAAACCTTAGGCTGTGCTCACCCAGACAGTCATGGAATTCACTTCTTCAAGAGATTTTCTGGTTTTGTGATGTTTCAGACCCACTTTGATCTCCTGCCCAAAATCCACAGGCAGGACAACCCCTGTGGTCCCACCGTTTCAGCTAGCTCCTGTCCCACACAGGCTATATCTTCCTACCATTCACTCCATCCTTTTCCAACTGATCCAGTCCCCCCACGCTTGTGTCTGTGACACCACTTCAGCTGTTTCCAAATTCCAGGTCCCAACGAGGGATGGTCAATGTTTCAGAGCCTGATGCAGGGTCTTAACCCAAAACATCAACTAATCCTGAAATTACTCATTACTATTTACTGCTGAAGTGTTACCACGGAGGTACACCCCAATTTACCAAGGATGTATAATTCCCCTACCCTTATTGGCCTTCAGTCATCAGGCTCCTGAACCAGCGTGGATAACTTCACTCACATCAACACGGAGTTGATTCCACAAACTATTGACTGTCTTTTAAGGACTCCACAAATCAAACTATTTATTTATTTGTTTGTATGTTTATTTATTTTTTTGGATTTGCACAGTTTGTTGTCTTATGTACATTGCTTGTTTGTCAGTCTTTTTATGTAATTTTTCATTGATTCTACTCTACTTCTTTGTTCTATTGTGAATGCCTACAAGAAACTGAATCTTGTGGTAGTGTATGGTGACACGTGCATTCTTTGCCCAAGTATACCTTGAACTTTGAACTTTTTTGTTCATCCATCCCACAACAGGATGGTGTGAGAACCCTCTGCTTCCTCCCTGAGCAGATGTCTAACCACTTCCCCATTCCCTCCACCAACACATTCGTTCACCCGGCCGAGCTCCAACAGCTTCTTCAACTCCACCTACTTTCAGGCACGGACACTCACGTGAACCCAAGTCTGCCTCTTTCTGTGGGAGATGCGTTCCAGCTTTCCTCAGGGCCATTCCCTTGATGGCTGCATTGGTGCTGCCCCCTGCACTCATGCAGAACTCAGCGGTTTTACAACTTTTGCGACCAGTTTCCACCCTGCACTCACCTTCCTATAACCTGTCTCTGTCTGTTCCCAGACATTCTGGACCTCTCTGTTTCCATCTAGGGAGATATCTCAGCTATTAACATCCATTAGAGGCTGCTGACCCTCACAGCTGTCTCGACTGCTCTTTGTCCCCCCACCTCCTGTTCCATTCTTCCAGTTCCTCCGTCTCCAATGTACAGTATTTTCTCTGATGATGAGACTTACTACACAGGTACCTCAGGAATGTCTTCTGTCTTCCCAAATTGAGGCTACCCCTTTACCATTGTTAACAAATTTCTTCCCTGAATCTCATCCTTACCCTGTGCCTCTGCAGTCACTCCCTCTTCCCAGGATGGGATAACGATAGATTTCTTCTGGTCCTCATCTTCCACCCCTCCAATCTCCACATTCGACGGATCCTGTCCATCACATTTAATGGATCCCACTACCAGGAATGTCTTTTCTTTCAGCACTTTGCAGGGACTATTCCCCTTGTGATTCCCAGGTCCACCTCACCTACTACTTCTCCTTGTCACAACACTTTCCCTTGTAATCACAGCTGAGGCAGCTCTTGCTTGTCCCTCTGCCTCTTCCTTTCCCACCGTCCAGAGACCCAAACAGCCTTCCCCTCTGAAGCCGGAACTCACCTGCACTTCTTCCAGTCTAGTGCACTGCAGATTCAGATTCAAGTTCAGATTAATTTATTTATCACACATACATCAAAGCATGAGGGGTGATTGATAAGTTTGTGGCCTAATGTAGAAGGAGTCAATTTTAGAAAACCTAGCACATTTATTTTTCAACATAGTCCCCTCCTACATTTACACACTTAGTCCAGCAGTCGTGGAGCATAAGGATCCCTTCTTCGTAGAAGTCGGCGTCTTGGACCTCCAGAAAGTCGTCCACAGCAGGGGTGATTGATAAGTTCATGACCTAAGGTAGAAGGATATGAGATACACAGCTCTCGTTACATGCACGTGCAGTTCAACTCTTTGAGTGATTGTGCAGAGAGTTTGAAGTAAATAACATGGCTTTCTACCTCAGGCTACGAACTTATCAATCACCCCTGCTGTCGACCACTTTCTGGAGGTCCAAGACGCTGATTTCTACAAAGAAGGGATCCGTATGCTCCACGGCTGCTGGACTAAGTGTGTAAATGTAGGAGGGGACTATGTTGAAAAATAAATGTGCTCGGTTTTCTAAAATTGACTCCTTCTACCATAGGCCAGAAACTTATCAATCACCCTTTGTATACTAAGTCAAATTAAAAGCCAACACAACCTAAGGATGTGCTGAGGGCAGCCAGCCCATAAGTGTTGTCAACTATTTTGGTACCAACATAGCATACCCGTAATAGCAAAACAAGCCCCATTCCTCCTTCCTGGCTGAATGGTACCACAAAACAACCTCTCACTCAATGTCAGCAAAACTAGAGAGCTGATTATTGACTACAGGAGGAGGTCCACAAGCCATTCCTCGTCGGGGAATTGGCAGTGCAGCTTTAAATTCCTCGGTGTTATCATTACAGAGGACCTGTCCTGGGTCCAGCATGTAAGAAAGCATGGCAGCTTCTCTACTTTTTTAGAAGTTTGCTTTGAGTCTGCATGTCCTCTCAAGTTTCTATGGCTGTGTGGTGGAGGGTATACTGACTGGCTGCATCACAGCCTGGAATGGAAACACCAATGGCCTTGAACAGAAAAGCCTACATAAGGTAGTGGATATGGCCCAGAACATCATGGGTAAAGCTCTCCCCACCATTAAACACACCTGCATGAAGTGCTGTCGCAGGAAAGCAGCATCCATCAACAAGGACGCCACTGCCCTGGCCATACTCTCTTCCTACAGCTGTTATCAGGAAAGAGGTACAGGAGCCTCAGGACTCATACCACCAGATTCAGGAACAGTTATCACCCCTCAACCATAAGACCCTTGAAACAGAGGGAATAACTTCACTCAACTTCACCGAGCCCATCACTGAACCATTCCTACAAACTATGGACTTTCTTTCAAGGCCTCACCATCACATGTTCTCGATATTTATAGCTTATTTATTTATTATTATTATTTTATTTGTTTTTTTTTTCTTTTTGAATTTGTGAAGTTTGTTGTCTTTTGGACATTGGTTGTTTGTCTTGTTGTGTATGGTTTTTCACTTGTTCTATCGTGTTTCTTTGTATTTATTGTGAATGCCCGCAAGAAAATGAATCTCAGGGTAGTAATGTATATGGTGACATATATGTGTTTTGAAAATAAATTTACTTTGAACTCCCAACCACACACATACACTGTCCTCCAAACCCAGAGCAAGCCTTCTCTGGCCTCCAGCTGACTCGCAGATTCACAGACATTAGGCTTTGACTTCCCCAGTGCACTCATAGAGTCAGGGCTCCTGCAAGTGGGCCCTGGCTTCTGGACTTCTGATTGACCTTTGGACTTTGATCTTCGGTATTGACCCCAGGGTGATGATGAGTGTGGAACCGGAATAAGGACCCCAAACTCCAGGCTTCGACTCCAGACTTTTCTGTGACCGGGGCCCTGAACGCTAGGCCTTTGAACACCAGTTTCACTGACTCGCGTAGTTCAGAGGTCACCAGCCACTGTGCCCCCTGCCTGCACTGAACTCCAATCCTGGAACCTGCCGATGATTCGCTGAGCTGGGGGACTGGCAGGTGGGGGGCAGCATCAACCCTCATACTTGCTGGTCCTCCAGTCCAACATCTGACCATAGGTGTCCTCCACCCCAAGTCCCTGTCACTGGCCTTTGAATGTGAAGAGCAGAGTGGAGAACTAGGCTCCAGTCTAACCTCTAACCATTTCATGCATTTGGTGTTCTCAGTGTGGTCTCTTCTATACTGGAGAAGTTAGGCACGGATCTGGGTGACAGCTTTGCAGAACACTAGAGCTCAGCCGACAAGGATGACCCTGGGCTCCCTGTTGGTGAGCACATTAATTCCTCATCCCTGTCACACCCTGAGAACTCCTGCAAATGCCACTGTGAAGCCCAACACAAGCTGGATGGGTCTTGCAGCCTTCTGGACCACATTGAATCCTACAATTACAGCTGAATTGGTTTCTCTGTCAGCCCCAGTCATCCATCTTGGCGAGGGCCCAGGGGAAGTTTATGAAAATGATACCGTGAATGGAAGGGTTATCATGTGAGGAGCGCTTGATAGCTCTGGCCCTGTACTCATTTTCAAGGACTCTACGACTTAAGTTCTCGATATTTGTTATTTATTTATTTGTTTGTTTGTTTGTATTTGCACAGTTTGCTGTCTTTTGCACATTAGTTCTTTCTCCATCTTTTTCATTGATTCTATTGTGTTTCTTTGCATTTACTGTGAATGCCAGCAAGAAAATGAGTCTCAGGCATATATGTACTTTGATAATAAATTTACTTTGAACTTTGTACTCATTGAACTTTAGAAGAATGGGGGTGGGGAGGGGGGGAATCTCATTGAAACCTGCCAAATATTGAAATGCCTGGATAGGGTGGGTGTGCAGAGGATGTTTCCATTAGTAAGGGAGATTAGGACCAGAGGGCACAATCTCAGAATAGAAGGATATCCCTTCAGAACAGAAACCAGGAGGAATTTCTTCAGTCAGAGGGTGATGAATCACAGTCAACGGTGGATTATTGGCTATATTTAAAATGGAGGTTGATAGGTATTTGATTATAAGGGTATTCAAATTGCAGGGAGAAGGCAAGAGAATGGGGCTGACAGGAAAAATAAATCAGTCATGATCAAGTAATGGAGCAGACTCAACGGGCCAAAAGGCCTAATTCTGCTCCTATGTTTTATGGACTTGTGATATTGGATTGCTTGTTTTGTTTTCTCCGACATTGGAGGAACTGTCCAGACTGACCTGCCAGGCATGTTTGGAGACACAAGGGGTTTGCAGACGCTACAAACTAGAGAGAAAATCAAACTGCTAGGTGATCTCAGTGGGTCGGGCAGCGTCTATGGAGGCAAAGGGATGGTTGTTGTTTCGAGTCCTGATGCAGGGTCTCAATCCAAAAGATCGAGTGATCCTGAAATTCCTCAGTAAAGATCACTAATTACCACTGAGGTTTTACCACAGTAGCACAGGTTCTACTGCTCCTCTTGGAAAATTCTACATGGTAATTGTACTCTGCAAATTACCATGATCTAAGATGCTAATGCATGGTATCAAAGTGTTTCCTCCACACATGGGAGGGAACAAAGTACTGCCTCCCACCTGGTACATGCCCTCATTTTATTGCTACCATCAGGGAGGTGGTACAGGAGCCTGAAGACCTACACTCAACATTTTAGGAACAGCTTCTTCCCCTCAGCCATCAGGTTTCTGAACGGTCTGTGAACCCATGAACACCAACAAACAAAAGAATATCCAAGCAACACACACAAAATACTGGAGGAACTCAGCAGGCCAGGCAGCATCTATGGAAAAGAGTACAGTCAACGTTTCCGGCCAGGACCCTTCATCAGGACTGGTTATCTCACTATTTGTTTTTTGCACGATTTATAATTTTTATTGCAACTTGTGGTCATTTTTTATGTTTGCACTGCACTGCTGCAACAATATAACAATTTCATCACATATGTTGGTGAGAATAAAATTGTTTCTAATTCTGTTGCAGACAATAAAGGAATATGTGGGAAAGATCAGCTATGTTCTTCCAGCAGAAGGGTATGAGGGACTGGAAGTTCTGTTGTTGCTTCTATTTTGTTATGATCACTTACCATAAGACCATACGATATAGGAAAAGAATTAGGCCATTTGGCCCATTGAGTCTGCTCTGCCATTCAATCATGCTCTTTTGTTCAAATGCATTCTCCCATTAACTCTTAACCCCCTTACCAGAATCAGAATCAGGTTTAATATCATTGGTATGTCAGGAAATTTGTTGTCACCAATTTCTCGTTACCAATCAAGAACCTATCACTCTCTGCCTTAAATACACCCAATAACTTGATCTCCACAGCCTTCAGAGGCAACAAATTCCACAGATTTACCACCTGAAGAAATGCTTCCTTATCTCAGTTTTAAAGGAACGTCCCTTCATTCTGAAGCCCTGCCCTCAGATCCTAGACTCTCCCACTAATGAAAATGTTCTCTGCACATCTGCTTTATCCAGGCCTGTCAGTCTCCAGGAGGTTTCAATGAGGATACCCCTTCACAATTCCGAGCTCTACCAAGTACGGACCCAGGGCCATCAAAAGTTCCTCGTACATCAAGCCTTGTGCTCCTGGTATCATTCTTGTGAAACTCTAATGGACGTTCTCCAGGGCCAGCCCGACTAGCCTTAGACGTGAGGTGCAAAATTGCTGTCAATGTTTCAAATAAGCATAGGGATTTCCAATGAGAATCTACCGGGAGTGGTTTGTACCTAAAGGCACCAATGGCTCCTTGACCAGCATTGTTGCTAGCTGATCATTGATCTTTCCCGAAAGTGTCTTGCCCGTGAGGCCATCAGGCTGCATACTTCTGAAATTCTGCATGGATTTGGATTTAGGGTCAGGGTGACAGTGAGGCTTAGGCTTCTAATAAAATAACTTCAGCAATTAAGGAAAGTCCTAGTCTGAGGGGTATAGATAGGGTTAATGCAAGCAGGCCTTTTCCACTGAGATTGGGTGGAACTAGAACAAGAGGACGTAGGTTAAAAGTGATGAGTGAAATGTTTGAAGGCCTGAGTAGGAACTTCTTCACTCAGAGGGTGGTGAGAATGTAGAACCAGTTGCCTGTGGAGTGGTGGATGTGGGTTCAGTTGCAACGGGGGTCGATGACTCTATGACCCTGTGCTGGTCTGTAGTGATCTATGACTCTATGAATCTATGAATCAGCCAATAATGCCATCTCCTGCATTCCATTTCACCTCCTATAGCCCAGTGCATGAGCTAACACTGACCTTGAAAAGTAACAGAGACACACCAGCCCTTCCTGCTGAGAATCCTTGGTGATTATTATCCATGACGCATAAACACACGGCTTTATCTGCCACATCTAAATGTAGCGCACCAGGTTGTGCCTGCTTTGCCTTAGTTACGAAACTTGCAAGGAGTGTGAGTGTAACCAAAATAAAATGGGTCTGACCAAAAGAAGAGGAGAGATCGAATAAAAAGTGAGAGAAGTCAACAGCGTGACCGGGCTAGAGATGATTCATACTACAGTTCTGACCTCGGCTTATCCATCTGCATTGTGAACCCTCTTCCCAGATCAGCACGAAGTGTCGGTCTGTTTACGGGTGTGTCCATGGTGATCTCCCAAATCTATAACTCATTCCAGAATGGGGGCTTTTATGTACACTGCGTGTGTGTGTTTTGTGTGTGTGTGTGTGTGTGTGTGTGTGTTCGCTCCTTCAGTCTGTGTAAAACTACAGAAGCCTTCATTAAACAGAAGGATTGCGTTACATGGCAACCATGCAAACACTAAGCAGGTGCCCACGACAAAATAACAAAGGAGCACTTCACTTAATGTCCAAGTACACGGGACATGTGTTAACAGTTCAGCCTCTCCAGAAATTACTCCACTGGAGAGGTGGGAGGGATGCCTGACCCCACGCAGGAACGGTTTATACTCTTGGCAAGAGGACAGGCGTCTGAAACCCGCCCCAAAGCGGGGAGCTCAGTGCCCATGGAATTGACCCAGTGTGGGTCCTACAGGAGCCTGTGGGGCAGGAGCTGCCTTCTAGATGGGGTAAGAGACCAAGACGTCTGCCCCACCAGAGGGTCCACTAGCTCTATTCACGTTTGTGGTTGATGGGCCAACAAGACACAAGGAATCACAACAATGGATAAAGAAACAAAGCAACAAATAAATAAATAATGCGAAAGAGGAATAGTGAGTTGGTATTCATTGCCCATTCAGAAATCTGATGGTGGGAAGAAACTGTTCCTAAAACAGATGATTAAAACATAGATGACATGGACAATCAGACACAATTTCCCAGGATGGAAATGACTAATTCGAAGGGACATCACGATAAGGTGTTAGATGTCAGAGCTACATTTTTTACACAGAGCATGGAACGTGCTGCTAAGGGGTGGTGATAAAGGCAGATACATTAGAGGCATTTAAGAGGCTATTCGATAGGCACATAGATGAAAGGAAACTGGAGTGCAATGTGGGAGGGAAGGGTCAGATGGAACTCAGAATAGGTTAAAAGGTCAGCATATCATGGGCCAAAGGCGTATACTGGCCTGTAACGTATATGCTCTATGTCAAGTGTTCAGTGTGGGTCTTTAGGCTCCTGACCCTCCTCCCCGATGGAAGGAAGACCATAAGACCAAAAGGCGTAGGAGGAAAATCAGGCCATTTGGCCCATTGTGTTTGCTCCACCATTTCCTTATGACTAATGCATTTCCCTCCCAACTCCATTATCCTGTCTTCTCCCCATAGCATTTCACGCCCTGACTAATCAAGGACCTTATCAATCTCTGCCTTAAGTACACCCAATGACCTGGCCTCCACAGACACCCGTGGCAATGAATTCCACAGATTCACCACCCTCTGGTTAAAGAGATTCCTCCTCATCTCCATTCTAAATGGATGTCCCTCTATTTGTGCCCTCTGATCCTGGGCTCCCCACCATCTTCTCCACATCCACTCTATCTAGGCCCTTCGACATTTGATAGGTCTTAACGAGATCTGCCCTCATTCTACTAAATTCAAGGAGTGCAGGCCCAGAGCCATCAAACACTCCTCATATGATAAATCTGGAATCACTTTTGTAAGCCTCCTTTGAATCCTCTCCAATGTCAGCACATCCTTTCTTAGATAAGGGGCCCAAAACTGCACAGGTTCCTATGGTGCCCTGAAGAACCTTCTTCAGCTCTAGAAAAGTGAAGGAAGGAATTCACACAGGAGCTTGTCCAGTGGGGTTGGGGGCTGGGAGGCGGTAGGGAAGGGCAGGGTTGGGTGCAGCTGTGTGACTGGGAGGGGAGACCTGTAGATGGTGGTGCATGCATGCACACACCTCCTGTGTCCTTCTCAGTGGCAGTGGTTGTCTTTTTCTCGGGTGGAGCTGTGAGGGACATCCGGGGCGAACAGTCATCAGCGTGCACACTGAAGCCACAATGCACAAGAGCTGCAGTGAGGGCATGCTCCAGATAGTTGAAACACTGTCGGTTAAGCAGGCTACCCTGTCCTGGATAGTATGAGCAGCACTCACCTAGACACGTGGAGAGTACATGAAGAAACCTAGCATGCTCCCATCAGCCCTACTAGATGTCACTGACGTACTGAAAGCATCCCACCCAGGTGCATCTCAGCTTGGAATGGCAACTGCTCTGCTCGTTACTGCAAGAAACCGCAGAGAGTTGTGGACACAGCGCAGCACATCACGGAAACCAGCCATTCCCTCCATGGACTCTGTCCACACTTCCCACTGCCTCAGTAGAAGAGCCGGCACAATCAAAGACCCCACAGACCCCGGACAATCACTCTTCTCCCCTCTCCCTTCGGGCAGAAACTACAAAAATCTGAAAGCACATAACACCAGGCTCAAGGATAGCTTCTACCCCACTGTTGTCAGACTCTTGAACAATAAGATGGACTCTATTCTCATAATCAACCTCATTATGATCTTGCAGCTTATTGTCTACCTGCACTGCACCTTGTAGCTCCTACATTTTATTCTGCATGGTTTTTGTTTTACATTGTTCTACCTCAAAGCACTGTGGAATGGTTTGACTTGTATGAACAGTATGCAAGACCAGCTTTGCAAATATACACAGGATAATTGTGTTCACATGCTATTTGTGTGGGCCCCATCTTCAGTAAACGCAGGGGCCAATATCTGAGATCCCTGCACTGAGACATGCTGTCGATGCTGACTTGACAGCCGGCCAGCGGGATTTCACACGGTGGTGTTGTAGCAGGTGGAGACAGAGGGTGCTTGGTGTGTGTGTGTGTGTGTGTGTGTGTGTGTGTGTGTGTGTGTGTGCGTGTGTGTGTGTGTGTGTGTGTGTGCGTGGAGCCGTCAGTGTGTGAGTGGGGGAGGGATATATGTGTGTGTGTGTGTGTGTGTGCGCGTGGAGCCGTCAGTGTGTGAGTGGGGGAGGAATATATGTGTGTGTGTGTGTGGACAGCTTGGCGACAGCTGTGTAGGGACGGGGTTCGTATTCTGGAGATGGAAAGAACAACCAAAAGACGGCAGAAGACAGCCAGGAGAAATGCAGTCATGGTTGCCACCATTACTACCACCACCCACTACCACATATTCATGTACCACCTGCAATAGAGCTTGTGTGTCCAGGATAGGACTGTATAGTCATCAAAGATCTCACCGTTAAAGGAGTGGACGTTGTCATCGGACTTCAATGGACAACCGAAGAAGAGAGTGGAGGGTGTCTATGTGTTAGTTGCATGTATGCGTATGTGTATCTGTGTGAGGGACATCTGTGGTATGTGTGTGTGTGATGTGTGTCTGTGTGCCTCTCACTGGTGTATACTGAAGCAAAGTATTCATTAAGGACATCCCCTACCTCCTCACCCAACTCGTTTCTTTTTTTATCCCTGATCAGTCCTACCCTTACTCTTGTCATCCACCTGTAATTTACATATGTGTAATTACAGGATTACATATCCTGTAATCTCACTTTGAGATTTCCTTAATCCTACTTACCAAGGCCTTTTCATATCCCCCTAGTTGTCCTAAATCCATCTCTTAAACTCCTTCCTGGTACTTACAACTCTTGAGAACCTTGTCTGATCCTTGATTCCTAAACCTTAAGTATGGTCCCTTCTTTCTCTTGACAAGATGTCTACATCTCTTGTCTATCATCCTACCATCCTTTTCTTGCCTCAGAAGGACAAACCTATCCAGAACCCCATACAAGTGCTCCTCAGACAACCTCCACATTTCTGTTGTGCATTTCCCTGAGTAGATTTCTTCCCATTTATGCTCCCAAGTTCCTGCCTAACAGCATCATAATGCCACCCTCCCAGTTAAATACTTTCCTGTACTGTCTGCTCCTATCCCTCTGCAAGGCTATGCTGAAGGTTGGGGAGTTGTGGTCACGGTCTCTGAAATGGTCAGCCACTCAAATAATCATGCATTACAACAGTGGTGTGCAGAAGAGCATCTCTGAACGCACAACACATTGAACCTTGAAGTGGATGGGCTACAGCAGCAGAAGACCATGAACATACATGTACAGGAGGTACCTAATAAGGTGGCAGCTGAGAGCATTTCACTGCCCCTGAGCCTGTCTTTCATCTGTCACATGAAAGTCATTTTGGTTTCTCTCTGTAGGGTTTGGTCTCTCGGGTATGAGTTAGATCTGAAGCTTCCTATGAAGTTCATCTGTTTCCTCTTTGACACAGTCCACCAGTGAGGCATGTTGTTTGCCCCTGGCCAAGATCCAGGCCTGAGATTTACATACCTTGATTTAGAAAGTTACCACCTCCAAGCTCAATCCCAAACCCAATTTAGAAAAGTAAGAATGCTACGTGTGCTTTATTTATTAATCAGTTTACAGGTATCTTTGACTTTTTTGAATAATGAGGACAAGCTGATGAAGTAAATGCTAATAAAGAAGAAATGTTTTTAATTGGCTTATGATTAAATTGAGAATGATACCTTCTGTAGTGTGAAGCTCCCTCTGCACTGTTTCAATCACGCACTTGCAGGGCAGGGCCACGTTAGATAAAGGATAAATCTGTTGAACAGTCCCAGGTCAGAGATGATACATGCTGGATGCTGAGTGGATATCCCTCTGTACTGTTCTGTCAAACATTCCCGGGACAGAAACAACATTGTTATGAAACACAGAGTCAAGCTCCCTCTGCATATCCAATTGGAGAGTCCCAGAGCCGAGACAGCACCTACTTTCAGGAAACCTTCTGGGATAGGTGGGCTGGAGCGCACCCTGGACATGGAGGGTAATGTTTAAGAGCATAGAACAGTATAACACAGTACAGGCCCTTCGGCCCACATTGCTGTGCTGACCTTTTAACCTACGCTACAATTAATTTAACCCTTTCCTCCAACACGGTCCATAACCTTCCATTTTCCTTTCCTCCATTGCCTATCTGAAGGTCTCTTACATATCTTCACATATCAGCCTTGACCACCATTCCCTGAAATGCATTCTGGGCATTTACCACTCTCTGAGTAAAAAACCCTGCCTCTGACAACTCCCCTACACTTTGCTCCACTCACCTTAAATGGGTATCCTCTGGTACTGGCCTTTGCACCCTAGGGAAAAGGCACTGGCTGTCCTCTCTATCTGTGACTCTTTCAGTCTTATATATCTCAATCAAGTGACCTCTCATCCTCTTTTGCTCCTGATCTGCTCAACCAATTTTGACTCTTAATTTGACTGTTTGTTGTTTGACACACAGGTAGGTTGGGCAGCCTGTTTCTGTGCTGTATGTTAGAGTAAAGCTCCCTCTACACTGTTCCACTGAAAAGTCTCAGGACAGGTAACCGAAGCCTGGAGGTGTCATAGACAATAACTGTCTACTTCACCTCCAGGGAAACTGTGTGACTAGTTTCAGAATGGCAGATCTCTGCTTCTCGTCAGCTTGTTGAAGTGCTTTCTATCTGTGCGTTGTTTCACTGTCTGATGAACTTGGGATGGGGGATCTCATTGTGTCTATAGTGTAACGGTCACACCTCCTCCACTTGGCCCATGGCCCATGGCGTTTTGTGAGGCTCATGCATGAGTTTAGCAACTTCTCCTGCGGTTCAGCAATCTCACCCCCACAACCTACGACATCTCACAAGGGGGTGCCTGGCTCACAGCAGAGCCTGAGGCCAGCCTGCCTACCAGCAATCCATGAACAGTCAAAGTATGCGAATGGGACAATTCAGAATCAGTATCTCTGAAGGGACATTTTAAAAAAAAATTCTGTAACTGTAGAGATTTGTGAACTCAGCCAGATCCATCTTGGGTACAACCCTCCCTACCACTGAGGAGATCTTCAAGGAGCAGTACCTCAAGCAGAATCCATCATTAAGAGCCCCCAGTACCTGGAACATGCCTCATTCTCACTGCTACCATCAGGGAGGAGGCACAGGAGTCTGAAGACCCACACTCTATGTTTTAGGAACAGCTTCTTCCATTCTGCCGCCAGATGTATGAATGGTCTACAAACCCATGAACACTAATTTGCTATTCTACTTCTGCACTATTTATCTATCCTAACTTAAAGCAAATTTTTGTCTTGCACTGTACTGCTGCCACAAAACAATAAACGTCATGACATAAGTCACTGATACTAAACCTAAAACTGATTTGCTCCTTTCTGCACTACACCTGTCTGTCCCCTACACTGTCTGAGTAGACTAAATCTCTTCAACCCACAGATGTACTTTATTTATAACATCTTCTACAGATTCACAGCAGCTACAGGACATCTCAGCTCACCACGTCTTCCAGCAGAAACAACCAAGGAAGGAGGTGCTGAGAATTTTCCCTGGCCTGGATCTAGGCAAGATGTCACCACTGGCTGAGGAATCTTGAACCTGAGGTCACAATGTCAGAATTGAGGGTGAAGCATTTAGGACTAGGCTCAGAAGAAATTCTTTTCTTCATAGAGTTGGTGACTCTGTGAAATTCTCTGTCCATGGGGGATGTGGGGGTTCTCTCACTGAGTTCATTCTAATGGATTGACAGGTTTCTGATATTAAGGGAATTATGAATTTTGTGAAAATTGTGGCGAGGCAAGAGTTAAGATAATGTCCAGGCAAGGATAGTTCTTGCAATCAACCCAGGTGAGAAAGGTATTTGAAGAGCATAGCTCCCCTTTGTACAGCATGGAGTTAGTTTGGTTTCTCTAACTTTTGGTAATTTTCCTCCTGCCCCTTCCCTCTTCTTTCATTCCCACTCTGGCTCCCTTCTTCTCTTCTCCTCACTTGCCTATCGCTTTGTCCTCTTTCCCTTTCTCCCATGGTCCACTCTCCTCTCTGATCATATTCCTTCTTCTTCAGTCTACCCACCTGCCTTCCACCTCACCCGGCTTCACCTACCATCTTCCAGCTTGTGCACCTTCCTTATCCCCCCTCTTTCTTATTCCAGCTTCTTTGCCATTCCTTTCCAGTCCTAATGAAGCGCCTCAGCCTGAAAAATCAACTGTTTATTCCCTTTGATAGATGCTGGCTGACTTGCTGAATTGATTCATAATCATGTACTGCATGTGTTGCACAGTATATTAAGTGTGACTGAGGAAAGAGTGTGTAATGCCCCGGTTCACATCTTTACCGTTATGCTGCAGGTATTTCATTCAGCAGCTCTGTAAGAGCTGTTTGTTCTGCGTTCAGACTGTTTGGGTTATTGTTGAAGATAAGGGATGTTGTGGAACGTGTGCCATCCAATTAGTGGGAGGATTCTCTGGTGAGGGACGATAAGGTTAGTCTTGGGCTTTTGTTCGAGAGGAGATGAAGAGAGAAGATGCTGGGGAGAACCGGTCGCAGCATACAAGCCGATGGGAGACCCGTTTGTACGAGATGGATTGCTAGCGACGTTCGGAAGATGGTGTGTGTTTTCACGCTGACCGAGAGCCCAGCGCGTGAGTGACAGAAAAGTTCAAGATGAGCTCCAACTTGTGCACATTTGACAGTTTAATTAGAATGGGCCCCTTTCTTTTTGTTATTCTTTACTAACCCTTCAGTTAAGATTCATAAATACAATTCCTTTAATCATATGCAAAGTACTGTCTGTTATTTCGGGGCATTAATTTGTAACAGGGAAACTAATCACACAGCATCCACACAAGCAGGGGGTTCGCGCCTCAAACTCACACGTTTGGTGGGGCCAGAGATTGTCTTCCTTGGACACATAGCTGAGGAAACTGGGGTGTTTCAAGTGCAAGTTTTGCGAGTCCAGTTAATCATTGACTGATGGATACGGAGGGGATTCCAGTAAGGCCGCTTTTAGTAGTCCGACCTTCTTATCCCTGCTCCAGATTCTTCTGCTGTCATGGAACAACCCACCTGATCATTGTTAGATCTGGAGATGATGTTGTTCAGAACGCTCTTCGGAAGTCATGAATAAGGCGCAGATCTTATAGTTACAGTTGCTTGGTTAGTTGTTCATCACAGTCCAGGTCAGGTGGAGTCAGCAAGCAGGCAAGTAAAAAAATTTAACAGATGACCTTGACGGCATGGTCTCCTTCTTAACTGGCCAGATAAGGGAATCTTTTGATAACATTCTGTGAACAGATACTGTCGGAGTCACACTTCAGGTCTGCAGACAAAGAAACTACAGAAATAAAGAACTAAACATACTACCAGTTCCTAAAAGTTTACAGACAAACAAGTGATTATACAAACATATAAGCAAGTGTAAAGGAAATTAAAACTACAAAAAAAAAGAAACAAGAAAAACATCAATTGGTCCCTATTCCAATAACAGTCACCATCTGTCCTTGAAATCACTGAAAGTTTATCATTCTCACTGGTCTAAGTCCTGGAGCTCCCTCCCCAGCAGCACCAGAGAATGTCTGACTCCTCAAACCTGCCTTTCCATGCTTCCCTCAGTATCCATGGTTGCTAATTAAATGGAGTCTGAAACTTGCACTTGTCCCTCAATCACACTTTATTCACTTGTGCACAAGAACAGCCTGGACCCTGCCACCAAACCATTGTAAAGTTTGAGCAAAGAAATGCCATTTGTGTACAGAAATTGACTAGTTGCATAGAGGCATTGAACAATTGGTAATCTTGTGGATGCTGGTATTTATGTATTTACATGTGCACCTTATTCAATGTCTATACTTTAACTTCATTTTTTGACTATAATTCTTTATTCTTTATCATTGTTGAATGTTATTTTCTATTGCATGTTGTGTCCTGACCAGCACACTACAGCGAATTCCTAATATGTATAAAGGTATATAGCAAATAAAGTTGATCCATGATCCTTGGTCCTTATTTTTTTAATCACACTATGATAATAGAGGTATTACTAATCATTAAGAGCTGTATGCTGAAGGCCATTAATACTTCATAATTAGTTAACTATCCAAAGGCGTCATGCTGGAATCCCTCATTGCTATCTCGACATACCAAGTGGCTCTGGTCCCATGCTGTGCAAAGGGGAGCTGAATTCAGTGGCTGAGGATCTGGTTCTCCTTGCCTTCCCCTGGCTCTGATCTCAGCCACCTTCATTTTCTTGTCCATACGACCATAAGAATTGGGAGAAGAAATAGGCCATTTGACCATTCCATCATGGCTGATTTATTAACCCTCTCAACCCCATTCTCCTGCCTTCTCTTGTAACCTCTGATGTCCTTACTAATCAAGAACCTATTAATCTCTGCTTTAAATACACCCAATGACTTGGCCTCCACAGCTACCCGTGGCAATGAATTCCATAGATTCGCAGCCCGCTGGCTAAAGAAATTCCTCCTCATCCCTGTTCTAAAGGCATGTCTTTATATTTTGAGACCCTCCCATTATAGGAACCAACCACTCGATGTCCACTTTATCTAGGCCTTTCGATATTCAATAGATTTCAATGAGATCCCCCCCAACATTCTTGTAAACTCCAGCAACTATAGGCCCAGAGTCATCAAACACTTTAATATGCCCACGAACTTCTCAAAATTCAAAGTAAATTTATTATCCAAGTACATATATATCACCATATACAACCCTGAGATTCATTTTCTTGTGGGCATACTCAATAAATCAAAGAAACATAACAGAATCAATGAGAACCTGCACCCAACAGGATGGACAAACAGCCAACCTACAAAAGACAAGAAACGGTGCAAATACAAAAGAAACATAAACAAAAAATAATAAATAAATAAACAATAAATATTGGAAGTATGAGATTCAGAGCCCTTGGAATTGTCCATACGTTGTGGGAACAGTTCAGTGATGGGGTGAGTAAAGTTGAGTGAAGTTATCCCCACTGGTTGTGGAGCCGAATGGTTGAGGGGTAATAATTGTTCCTGAACCTGGTGGTGTGGGTCCTGAGACTTCTTCCTGACAGCAGCAGCAGGAAGAGAGCATGGCTTGGGTGGTGGTGGTCCTTGATGTTAGATGTTACATTCTTGCGACAGCGCTCCATGTATATATGGCCAATGGTGGGGAGAGATTTACCCGTAATGGACTGGGTCGTATTGACTACGTTTTGTAGAATTTTCCATTCAAGGGCCTTGGTGTTTCCATACCAGGCAATAATGCAGCCATTCAATAGGCTCCCCACCACACATCTATAGAAGTTTCTCAAAATTTTAGATGTCATGCCAAATCTTTGCAAGCTTCTAAGGAAGTAGAGGTGCTGCTGTGGTTTCTTTGTAGTGAGACTTAAGTGCTGGAGCTAGGAATGAGAACACCAAGGATTTAAAGTTGCTGACCCTCTCCTTGGATGACAACTGGCTCACGAATCTTCGGTTTCCTCCGCCTGAAGTCAGTAATCAGCTCCTCGGTCTTGCTGACATTGAGTGAGAGGTTGTTGTTGTGGCACCATTCAGCCAGATTTTCAATCTCTCTCCTCTATGCTGATTTGTCACCATCTTTGATTTGGCCAATGACAGTGGTGTTGTCAGCAAACTTCAATATGATGTTGGAGCTGTGCTTAGTCTCCAGACATAAGTATAAATTGAGTACAGCATGTGATTAAGCACACAGCCTTGTGGTGCACCTGTACTGGTGGAGATTGTGGAGGAGATGCTGCTGCCAGCTCGAACCGATTAGGGCCTGCAAGTGAGGAAATCGAGGATCCATTTGCACAAGAAGGTATTGAGGTCTAGGTCTTGGAGCTTATTGATTCATTTTGAGGAAATGATAAAATTGAATGCCGAGCTGTAGGCAATGAAGAGCATTCTGATGTATGCATCTTTGCTGTACAGATGTCCAGTAAAGATGTACAGGTGAGTGAAGAGCCACTGAAATGACATAATGCTGTTGACCTGTTGAGCTGGTAGGCAAATTGGAGTGGATCCAAATTGTTTCTCCTTGGCAACCTCACTTATATAAGCAGTTTGGGTTCCAGATGGACATATACCATTACTGTACCAGGCCTAAAATCAAGCTGCAGGAGGAACTCTGTGGATCAAGCAATATCTGTGGATAGGGTTGCCAACTGTCCTGTGTTAGCCGGGACATCTCTTATATTGGGCTAAGTTGGTTTGTCCCATACGGGACCGCCCTTGTCCCGTATTTCCCCCGCTAAGGTAGAGCGTTCCTATGAAACCATTTGTTAGCCGAAATGACGTAAAGTGTAGGAGCAATTACCATTAATTTATATGGGAAAATTTTTTGAGCGTTCCCAGACCTAAAAAATTAACCTACCAAATCATACCAATAACACATAAAATCTAAAATAACACTAACACATATTAAAAGCAGGAATGATATGATAAATACACAGCCTATATAAAGTAGAAATAATGTATCAGAATCGGGAAAACCGATTTGTAGAAAAAAATCGGCACATACATGCATATACACAGGTGCTCACGCAAGGCTTCATGGTCATGGTAGTCTTTCTCAGGGTAAACACAAGTGTCCCGTATTTGACTGCTACTCTTGTCCCTTATTTGGGAGTGAGAAAGTTGGCAACCCTCTCTGTGGAGGGAACGGGACGGAGGATGTTTCGGCTCAAGACCCTGTATCAGGAGTAAGAAGGTAGAGAGAAAATAGCCAGTATATAGAGGTGAGAAGGAGGGGTGAAACCTTTGTGCCCATCTATCCTAATTCCATTTGCCTCAAAAGATGTTGAAGTACTATATGAATTCGTGAGTAAATCTGAGTCTGGTGTAAACAACCAGCAATCGGACAGCAGCTACAGCAAGAGGTCGAAGACCTTGTGCTAGAACTGGGTAAGGTAAAAAAAAATTGTATTTCATAGAGTAAAACAGAAGTAGGTTCTTCGGCCCATCTGGTCCAAGTTGACCAAGGCATCCCTCCTGCTAGACCCAGTTGTTTGTGTGCAGCCCATAATACTCCAAGCTTCTCTCCTCCATGTAAGCATTCAAATGCCTCTTGAATGTTGCATTTGTATGCACCTTGACCTCTCATCTCCCTCTGTGTAAAGAAGTTACCTCTCACCTCTCTTAAACCTCTCCCCTCCTATCTCGTATCTGTGAACCTTGCCCCCAATTAAAGAGCAGGCACTGAGTACTTTAGGCTGCAGAAAGAGGAGTGAAGAGAGCACGAGAGCTTTTCCACTCCCTCCCTCTCCCCTACTACCAGTTACTCAGACCTCAGCCGCACCCGTCTCTGCACCAAGCTCACTCAGGCTCCAACAGAGCACGTTCTCTTCAGTTCCCCATTGAGGTGAAAGGTCGGCATTGTCGATACTAACATGACCAGCTCCCTATTGTCCAATTCACCAAGTTCAACAAGCTTCCTCCGTGTGTCTGAGACTGAGATCTTTTGGCTCAGCCTGGGCTCCTTAAACAAAGTGTGAATGGAAATTCAAGAGAATTTATGCAACCAGATAGCCAGGGCTAGCCTGAGCATGTTCTAACGACCTGGATTAAAGGAAGATTAATGCATTCATTTTCAAATTGATAAATATATTTGACATTTATGCTTCCAGCCTGTTTGCTTACACTGGTAACAAAGCCAATCTGAAATCCAGTCACAAAGAAAAAAAGGGAGCATGTTTTACAGTGATAGACAGTCAACAGACAAGAAACTAGTTAACTCATAAACCACAGTTCCTTTTACTGGTTTTGTTGATGAACTCAGAGATTGCTAAATGACAATCAAGAACCTACAGGGTTAGGAGTCTGAAGTATGATATTGTATTTGTCGTTTTATTTGTACAATGAAACATCGAAACAGTGAAGTGCATAATTTGCATCAAATCAGAAAGGGTGAAGCTGGGTACAGGCCGCAGTTCTGCCATGCACCAGTGTAGCATGCCCTTAACTCACGAACCCTGACCGCATGTCTTCGGAATGTGGGAGGGAATCAGAGGAACGCCACGTGTTCATGGGGAGGACATACAAACACCTCCCAGACGACAGTGGGGATCAAACTCCGATCAGCGAGTGCTGGCGCTGTCAAGTGATTGCGTGAACCGCTATCGTCTGGCACACTGGTGTAGTCGTTAGTGACAACAGCACCAACCACTCACCTACCTGGTGGGGAATGGAGGGAACGTGGTCTGTTGGGGCCTGAGGGAACTTGGTGCGGAGCTGGGTGTGGCTGATGGTGGAGGGAGTGGAAGAGATGTCAAAAGTAGTAAGTACATAATATGCTGAATATACTCAGCAGGTCAGGCAGCATCTAGGGAGAGAAGCAGAGAGCATACAGGTCTGATGAGAAGTTGTTAACCAGCCAGACCACAGCTGGAGTTCCGTGTGTGGTTACTGTGTCTTTATCTGGGTTCTGGTGTCAGGCTTGTATGATTGGTGGGATCACAGAACTGGAGCAGGAGGGAAGGTTGGACTGGTTGAGTAAGAGGAGGGGTTGAGTTGGACAGAGAGCTGCAGGTGCTGGAGACTGGAGCAACAAGTAACCTGCAACTCGTTGCAGGAACTCAGCAGGTCAAGCAGCATCTGTGGGGTTGGGGGTTGGGTGGTTGGGGGGTGGGGGGTGGGGGGCAACTTGTAAAACCTTTACTGCAGGAAGCTAAGTTATCAAATATCTTCAAGAAAGGGACAGGGAAACCAGGGTGCCAATGCGAATAACTAGCCAAGCCGGTGTTGAGAGGTAGGGCAGGGCTGGAGGACCGAAGTTCTGACCCCCCTGCTCCAGTGTTCAGTGCTTTTGTTTCCATGCCGACCCAGTCAACTAGACCGATCTGATCTGAGCAGCCCCAGTCCTGCCAGCCCAAAACAGGGAACAAGCCATTACATCGCCTGGACAGTGAAACATAAACAGGAATCCTTGGCAAAGTCAAGGTCAAGGTCAAGACAGAGATGTGGAAAGAAAAGCAACATAAAGTCTGCATTGGCTCTCCGGGCAGTGATAAAGACTGAACAAGCTAAAGGTGCTTTCGAAATATGAGTCATGTAACAAACGGCTTGCTTTTTGTGAGCCTGTACTGCTTTGCATTTGTAATTACCCCCTTGCTGTTCGTTCAATGCCACATTGATGCTGGATCTGGCAATGGTGTGATCCAGGGTTTCTTCAGAAGTCAAGAATGAGTCATAAAACTTCTCGTTACAGCCATTTATTAAGTATAATAATCCGCTCCAACAGGCCCACTGTCACAACAGGTCAATAGCAGATATCATTTCATTGGCTACATACATACAAGTTGCTGGTGAACGCAGCAGGCCAGGCAGCACCTATAGGAAGAGGTACCCTATAGATGCTGCCTGGCCTGCTGCGTTCACCAGCAACTTTTATGTGCGTTGCTTGAAATTCCAGCGTCTGCAGATTTCCTCGTGTTTGCGTCATTTCATTGGCTCTTCGCTCAACCCTGGAGCATTTGGACAGCATACAGCAGTGTGCTCTTCATTGATTACAGCTTGGAATTCAATGCTATCATCCTCTAAAACTAATCAATAAGCTTCAAGACCTTGGCCTCAATACCTCCTTGTGCAATTGGATCTTCAATTTCTTCACTTGCAGACCCTAGTCAGCTTGGATTGACAACATAGGTCCACCCCTTGCTCTACTCACTTTATATTCATGACTGTGAGGCTAAGCACAGCTCCAAAGCCAAATTCAGATTTGCTGATGACACCACTGTCGTTGGCAGCATCAAAGGTAGTGATGAATCATCATACAGGAGGGAGACTGAATATCTGGCTGAGTGGTGCCACAACCACAACCTCACACTCAATGTCAGCAAGACCAAGGAGATGATTATTGCCTTCCAGAGGAGGAAACCAGAGGCCCATGAGCCAGTCCTCAGAGGATCAGAGATGGAGAGGATCTGTCCTGAGTTCCTCAACCATCAGACTCTTGAACAAGAGAGGGTAACTTCACTCGTCCCATCACTGAAATGTTCCCACAAACTATGGACTCACTTTGAAGGTCTCCTCATCTCATGTTCTTGACATTTTTTGCTTATTTATTAGTATTGTTATTTCTTCTTTTCATATTTGCACAGTTTTTTTTTGCACATTGATTGTTTGTCCATCCTGTTTGGGGGCAGTCTTTCATATATTTACTGTGAATGCCCGCAAGAAAATGAAACTTAGGGTTGTGTATGGTGACATATGTGCGCTTTGATAATGAATTAAATTTGAACTTTGAACGCACAATCACCAGATTCAACAATGATGTGTAAAGAGGTAACAGTTTGGTAGGAAAAGAAAGAGTTAAAAGTGGAGAGAAAGAGTTGAAAGTGCAGTACAACTCCTCACAGTTAGTCGCAGAATTGACATCACTGCAGCTCGAAGCTGGTAACCACTTTGTTAAGCTGAGACAGCAACTGAGACTTCAAATTCCATGCTGTTCACTTTCACCTGCCGACGGAGTGAAGGAGCACTCCCGTTCTGAGAGCCAGGGAAGGAATGAGTTAACGGCTTGGTCAGAACCTCATGTGTCCTTTCTAATCTCCTTCACAGCATTTCATTGCCAGCCACATCTAAAAGCAGTGTAACTTGATAAACCCATGTTCTCCACAAGATTAAGCCCAGGACTACAATACTTGGCTGTATTGTGTCGAGTCCTTGAATGCTGGAGGTCCAGTTTGTATCCTGCTCGGGCAGTGTGGCTCTGTCCACCCTCTCAGTGTGCCAGCAGCTGTTTGGGAGGAGTTCTACCCAGAGTGTGTGGCACTGCCACCCCTACTGTAGGCGTGCAGCAATGCCGGCCCTCCCCACAGCACTGACTTAACATCCACATAGTCAAGGAGGCCCACACTGAAATAAAATCAGAAACTAGCAGAGATACTCAGGGGGTCGAGCAGCATCTGCAGAGAGAGAGAGAGGAACAGAAAAAACATTAGAGTTGGAAACATGAGAAACAAGTCCTGACCATGCATCTTCTGGCAGCTATCACCAGTCCCACAACACCAGGTTCAAGAACTACTTACCTTCAACGCAGCAGGCCAGGCAGCATCTCTAGGAAGAGGTACAGTCGATGTTTCGGGCCGAGACCCTTCGTCAGAACTAACTGAAAGAAGAGATAGTAAGAGATTTGAAAGTGGGAGGGGGAGGGGGAGATCCAAAATGTTAGGAGAAGACAGGAGGGGGAGGGATGGAGCCAAGAGCTGGACAGGTGATTGGCAAAAGGGATACGAGGCTGGAGAAGGAAGAGGATCATGGGACGGGAGGCCTAGGGAGGAAGAAAGGGGGAGGGGAGCCCAGAGGATGGACAGCAGGCAAGGAGTTATAGTGAGGGGGACAGAGGAAGAAAAAAGGTGTGGGGGGGGGAGGGAATAATAAATAAATAAATAAGGGATGGGGTACGAGGGGAAGGTGGGGCATTAACGGAAGTTAGAGAAGTCGATGTTCATACCATCAGGTTGGAGGCTACCTAGACAGAATATAAGGTGTTGTTCCTCCAACCTGAGTGTGGCTTCATCTTTACAGTAGAGGAGGCCGTGGATAGACATATCAGAATGGGAATGGGACGTGGAATTAAAATGTGTGGCCACTGGGAGATCCTGCTTTCTCCAGCTCTTAGCCCCGTTCCTCCCCCTCCTGTCTTCTCCTATCATTTTGTATCCCCCCCCCCCTACTTTCAAATCCCTTACTATCTCTTCTTTCAGTTAGTCCTGACGAAGGGTCCCGGCCCGAAACGTTGACTGTACCTCTTCCTATAGATGCTGCCTGGTCTGACGCGTTCACCAGCAATTTTTGTGTGTGTTGCTTGAAATTTCCAGCATCTGCAGATTTCCTTGTGTTTACTTACCTTCAACCATGTGTTCTTGAACCAACCTAATCACTAGTCTAGCAACACCATGGCCACTTTGCACTACACTGGAACTTTGTTTTTCTTTATTTTAATTGTGTTCCTTATTTTACAAATTTTGTTTAATTTATGCTTTCTCTTGTGAATGCTGTGTCTTTAATCCTATGCGCCTGCGATGCAGCTGCGAGTAAGTTTTTCATTGTACCTGTGCAAGCATGTACTTGTGGAGATGGCAGTAGACTCAACTTGACTCAAAATGCTGCAGAGAAGCAGAGGGAGGTAGGAGATGAAGGGGAAGGAACTGATTGGGATAGTGAAGGAGATGGAGCCGCAAGAGGATATATTGACTTACTGGCTTCAACTCTCCAATAGCACAGCATGTCCCATTGGGTTTGTCCCACACCTCACACCTTTCCATATTCCTGTATCCCTTGTCTTAATCTCCAGTTGCCCGATCTTCAAAACATCCATACACAAGGCCAACTCACGCATCACTTGGATTTGGGAGGCAACCAGACCACCTCGAGGAAACAGGGAGAATGAGTCAACTCCTCACAGACAGTTCTAGAGATCAGGAGTGAAACTGAGTCACTGGAGGCCCTTGTACTGGAATTGGTTTATTATTGTCACATGTAACAAGGTACAATAAAAATCGTGTCCTGCTTACTATTCCTACAGATCAGACCATTACACAGTGCACTGAGCTAGAATAAGGTAAAACAATAACAATGCAGAATAAAGTGTAACAGTTACCAAAAAGTGCAGTGCAAGTAAATAACAAAGTGCAAGATCATAATGAGGTAGATTGTGAGGTCAAGAGTCCATCTTATCATGCATGAGATACGTTCAAGAGTCTGAAGCAGTGGAGTAAAAGCTGTCCTTCAGCCTTGTGGTACGTGCTTTCAGGCTCTTGTATTTTTTGCCCAATGGGGAGAACAGAGCGTGTCCGGGGGGGGTAGGGTGTTTGATTATGTAGACTACATTATTGGGGCAGTGAGAAGTGTAGACACAGCCCATGGAGGGAAGACTGGTGTGATGTGTCCACAACACTCTGCAGCTTCTTGCGGCCACGTGCAGAGCAGGTGCCATTTCAAGCTGTTGAGCATCCAGACAGGACTGGATTTGCTAGCTGTGATCACTCAAGTTGAGTATGATGTTCTCCCAAGGGGTTGTCCATTGGTGGGTCCTCAGGAGACTGTAGAGGCCGATCGTGGAACATATTCTGTTGTAGTGTGGCCAAGGGTGAGTGCCGGTTGAGATCAGTGGTTGGGTCTTTTGGGTTTTCAGTCAGTGCACTGTGTAATGGTCTGATCTGTAGGAATAGTACGCAGGACACGATTTTTATTGTACCTTGGTACATGTGACAATAATAAACCAATTCCAATACAAGGGCCTCCAGTGACTCAGTTTCACTCCTGATCTCTGGAGTTGTCAGTGTGGCGTTGGCTCATTCTCCCTATTTCCTCGAGGCGGTCTGGTTTCCCCCCAAATCCCAATGATGCGCGAGTTGGAAGGTTAATTGGCCTCCGTAAATTGACCTTGTGTATGGATGAGTGATAGAATTTTCAGGAGGCTGGGGAGGGAGAGGGGGAATTTTACAGGAATATGGGAAAATAAAATGGGTTGGGGTACACAGTAGCGTAGTGGTTAGCGCAATGCTTTACAGTACCAGTGACCCGGGCTCAGTTCCCACTGCTGCCTGTAAGAAGTTTGTATGTTCTCCCTGTGACCACGTGTGTTTCCTCTGGGTGCTCTGGTTTCCTCCAACAGTCCAAAGACGTACTGACTGGTAGGTGAATTGGTCATTGTAAATTGTCCTGTGATCCGGCTGGGATTAAATCAGTGGTTGCTGAGCAGCACAGCTTGAACGGCCAGAAGGCCTGTTCTGTGCTGTAATCAATAAATAAATATATAGATCGAGAGTGCCCTACGGTCTGTATAGACTCCAGGGGCCAAAGGGCCGCTTGCATTCTGTATTGATTTCTAATTCTGTGGTCCTGTGGGTCCTGTGACTTGCTTGAAAGAATCGAGAGATGTATATGTCACCATATAGTAGCCTGAGATTAATTTTCATGCAGGCTTTCACATGAAACAAAGAAATACAGTGGAATCAATAAAAAACTACACACAAAGACAAACATCCAATGTGCAAAAGAATGTAAACAGTAAATACAAAAAAAAAGCCAATAAATAATACTGAGAACATGAATTGTAGAGTCCTTGAAATTGAGTTCTGGAATTAGTTCAGAGTTGAGTGAAGTTATCCGTGATAGTTCATGAACCTGATGATTGAGACGAAATAACTGTTCCTGCACCTGGTGTTGTGGGACCTGAGGCTCCTGTCAACACACACAAAATGCCGGAGGAACTCGGCAGGCCAGGCAGCATCTAGGAAAAGAGTACAGTTGACATTTTGTGCCAAAACCCTTCAGCAGGACTGGAGAAAAAAAGCTGAGGAGTAGATGTAAAAGTTGGGGGAGGGGAGAGAGAAACACCAGGTGATAGGTGAAACCTGGAGGGAGTGGGATGAAGTAAAGAGCTGGGAAGTGGATTGGGGAAAGAGACTGAAGGCCATGGAAGAAAGAAATGAGGGGAGGAGCACCAGAGGGAGGCGATGGGCGGGCAAGGAGATCGGATGAGACAGAAAAGGAGATGGGAAATGGTGAAGGGGGGACATACTGGAAGTTTGAGAAATTGATGTTCATGCCATCAGGTTGGTGGCTACCCAAATGGAATATGTGTGGCGTCATCACGGCAGTGGAGGAGGCCATGGATGGACATATCGGAATGGGAACGAAAAGTGGAATTAAAATGAGTGGCCACTGGGCTCCTGTACCTCCTTTCTGATGGCAGCAGTGAGAAGAGAGCATGGTCTGGTTGTAGCAGGAGTAGGAAGACTTGCCAATACGACTGGAAATTTATCATCTAGTTACTCTCATTTATCACCAGAGTCCTAATCTGATTAGCAAGGTCAAGTTCAGCTTTATCCTCCTATAAAGCCACTTGACAGTAATCCACAAGCTATCACAATCCTCTTGCACCCGTTTCATTTAGAAGCAGCTGTTAGCTTCTGAGGCTCGAGAGGGAGCTGGGACCCCTGGATCTCTTCCACCAGGGTCTGGGAACTTGGGCTTGTGTGGGGAGGGTCACTGTGTCCACTTTGGGCAGCAGTGGGATGGGGGCAGACGAAGGGAAGCACAGGTCCGGGTTGTTAAAACAGCAGATTGTAAATGAAAATCAAATGGCCGCAGATGATGGAAGTCTGAAGTAAAAACAGCAGATGCTACAAATACTCAGCAGGTCCACTGGGAGGCTGAATGTTTTCAGCATCTTCTGTTTTAATTATTGTATCTATTGTACACGGCTTTCAGTGTCTTTGTAATCACTGTCCAGTGCACGTTGTTAGCCTACCTGCACTGCACCTTCTCTGAAGCTAAACACTATATACTGCATTCCATTTTATTCACTACCTCAGTGACATGATCCTGCTGGAAGGCATTCAAACAAATATTTTTCACTGTCTCAGAATTACAGGAACCAGTCTCCCCTCCACGGGCTCTGTCAATACTTCTCACTACCTCAGTAAAGCATCCAGCTGTTACGCTTTATTCTACATTGTTATTGTTTACCTTGTTCTACCTCAATGCACTGTATAGTGATCGGATCTGTATGAACAGAATGCAAGAGAACCTTTTCACCATATCTCAGTACATGTGTCAATAATGAACCGGTTTCAATGCCAGTTTGATAGAATGGTAAACTAATATGTCAATAACTATCCTCGGAAGATTTTGAGTGACAACAGGCCAATGCTGATCAGTGGCCATGCCAATAACAAAAGAGGCTTGACAATCACTTTCGAAGCCCAAACAATATCACACTGTTGGAAACACAAATGCCAGTTCCATGAAGCAATCCCGCAAAACAATCCCACGTAACTCCTACATGCTCGCTTCAAACATTCCTCAGCTGAGCTCCCCAAGTGATGTAACTGTTTATTGCTCCAGTGCTGATACCAGAGACCGCAGAATAAGCTGCGATCTGCAACAACAGATAAACCACTGGAGGAACTCAGTAGGTCAGGCAGCGTCTTTGGGGGCAGGGGAAGGAATTTTCAATACCCTGCATGGGTAGACAGAGCCCCATCAGCTGTCCTCACCTTAACCTCACTCTCTCCCACCCTGGATCTACCATCCTCTTTCATCTGCCTGCCTTAGTCTATCATCCACCTTTCCCCTCCCCTAGCTCGCCAATAGGCCCACCATCCAACACCCTTCCTCAGTCCACCAATCACCTTTGGCCTTGTTCTTATTGCTCCGCCATCTTCATTTTATACCGCTCATCTCCCTCTCTGCTTTCGGGCTGTTGAACTGAAACATCGACGGTTCCTTCCGCCCACACCACAGATGCTGCTCGACCCACTGCCATCCTCCGGCACATTGCTTACTGTTCCAATGCTCTTGCCTCATCTACGTCTTGGATTTGTACAGTGCCTGTTACAGACTCGGCCAAAGCGATTACATATCAGGTCAGTGTGGACATTGGCCAACCAGTTAAGCATTTCCTGCATTGTCAAAATCTTATTCCAGCTGCTGGTATTCTACATCTGGGAGACAGTGAGGAAGTATTATATATTAAGGAATGAGAAACAGGTTTAACACTCTAAATTAATGACTCTTCATTCACCTGCAATATTATCTCTGTGACTTGCTGGGTATTTCCATTATTTCCAGCATTCATTTTGCATTTCCAGCTCTTCTTTTCTCTATGAGCAAGGCTGCTAAAATATGATGAGGAGATCAGCAGGTAGTAAAAACTACCCAAGCGTACAGCCATCATTGTACACCGAAGTCAGACGGTCACAGGACAAGGTACACCATGAGATGGTCATGATTGCGAGAGATGGCTCATGTTCATCACAGGATGGTAACACACTAGGTGATGGTCACTGTGTATCAGTAGATGTACCAGGAGACGGACATTGTCTACTGTGCCAATGTATACAGAAATCCCAAGTGGAGCAAAATCATGTGCATTAGGTGATGGTCACTGTGTATCAGTAGATATATCAGGAGATGGACACTGCCTATTGTGGCAATGGTTACCATACACCAATGAATGCAGAAATCAAAAGTGGAGTAACATCCTGTGCAAATCAAGCAGTTCTTTTCTCTTTATATCTCAGCATTCTGTCTTGGCAACACTCTGTAGTGTTCATCACTGCTCATTAGTTGTCTTCCAGCTTCTGGGTCAATAGTTCATGGGTTCAAACCCCCTCCAATGATGGACACTTAATCCAGGCTGACTACGGCCGGAGGACCTCATTGTCACTGGGGTGGATGGGAAGGTACTTCAGATCAGACGTTCGTTCTAGTGACAAGTGGACTGAGTAAACCTGGTGACACTATCAACGACAGGCTGGGGAGTCTGCTCCGTTCTGTATCCTGATATCCAGACTCGTAGCAAGTAACACTTGTATCATGTAATGCCAGGCAATGATGATAACCAATCAGAGGAAATCAAGCCCTCACCCTTCCTCAAAACAAACTAATAACAGCAACCAACTCACTCTGCTGAGGCTTTATAAGGCATTGGTCAGACCACATTTGGAGTATTGTGAGCAGTTTTGGGCTCCATATCTAAGAAAGGATGTGTTGGCAGTAGCGAGGGTCCAGAGGAGGTTTATAAGAATAATCCTTGGAATGAATGGGTTAATGTATGAGAAGTGTTTAATGGCACTGGGACTGTACTTGCTGGAGTTTAGAAGACTGAGAGAGAATCTCATTGAAATCTACTGAATATTGAAAGACCTAGATAAAGTAGATGTAGAGAATATGTTCCCTCGTGTGGGAGAGTCTAGGATCAGAGAGCACAACCCAGAATTCAAGGACATCCCTTTAGAACAGAGATGAGGAGGAATTTCTTTGGCCAGACAGTAGTAAATCTGTGGAATTCATTGCCACAGACAGCTGTGTAGATATATATAAAGCCGAGTTTGATAGGTACTGAATAAGTAAGGGATCAAGGGTTATGGGGAGATGACAGGAGAATGGGGTTGAAAGGGGGAAGTATATCTGCTTCGATGGAATGTCAGAGGAGACTCGAAGAGCTGAATGGTCTAATTCAACCCTTATGTCTTATGGTTTATGGTTTTATTGTAAGTAAAAAAGAACAAGAAAGGAAGAACAAAAAGGACCTTCTCTCATGGTTGTTATTCTGAAAAACTAGCTCAGTTAGATAAGGGAATTCTTTTGATGGGCTAGTTTGACAAAGTAACTACATCAAATACAGAACCAGCTCAACTACAAATTACTGAAAATCCAGTGAACATTTACAGATGTACAGGTGTTTATGCAAACATATAATCAAGGTGGTTAAACCATAAGAAAAATGACAGTTTACACCTTAATCCAACAGGGGTAATGTGGACCTTGGTTCACGCCTACACGGAAACAGCCGTTCTCCTTCAGCCTATCTCCACTGGACCACTCTCGACAGGGCAGACGCACACAAACTGCTGGAGGAATTCAGCAGGTCCAGCAACATCTACAGAAGAAAATGAACAGTCATCGTTTCGGGCCGAGAACTTTCATCATTCCATACACCAGCTTGTAACTTGGGGAGAGGGGAGGCGCAGGGAGCCCTGCCTGTCAGCTGAAGGAGCTGGGCTGGAAGCTGGACTTTGTTCCTTTGCAGGACAGTTGCTCAGTCTGGGGCACAGCACCATTAGGTTTGAAAGGACAGTGGCCTATTTAGAGAAACAGCTGTTTCTGAAATGTATTCAATGAGATTTAAGGGGAATGTCTAACTGTAACTACAACTACAATGAACAGCCAGAAAAAGCCACTTGTGAGTGACAGACTCCGTGACAGGTTTTACAGACACTCCTAATCCACAGTGATGGCCAAATGCTTCAGATAGACACTGAGCAAAAGGGAAAAGCCTGCCATCCTCAGCCAACTTCAGTGCGGAAATGTGCACCTTATCCGAAACCTCTTCCTTGCGAAAGCCAAGAGCTTGGATAAAACGATGGTTAGGGAGAGAGAATGACTTATAAGTTGAGTGAGCTGGGGCTTTTATCTTTGGAACGATGGAGGATGAGAGGTGACTTGACAGAGGTGTACAAGATGGCATAGGTTGAGTGGACGGCCTAGGGTGCAAATGGCTAATATGGGGGGCGGAATTTTAAGGTGATTTGAAGAAAGTATAATGGGGAAATCAGAGGTGGGGTTTTCTACACAGAGAGTGGTGGGTGTGTGGAACGCACTGCCAGGGGTGGTGGCAGAGGCAGATACCTCAAGAGACTCTTAGATGGGCACATGGATGAAAACGAACATGGAGGGCTGTGGGATGGAAGGGTTAGATTGATCTTAGAACATGTTAAACATCATGGGCCAAAGGGCCTGCAATGTGCTTTATCGTTGCCTATGTTCTTAGGGAAAAGTAAGGCAGCTCGGAAACCCTGGGGTAGGAAGCACATCAGCAGAAGGGAGCTGGAAAACTGGGAAAGGAGTCCCTGAGGGAAACAGTATGGGGCGGTTGCGGTCTCATCATCTAACAGTGGGAGCCTTGTGAGGCTCATAAAGGACACCAGTCGCTCACCCGTTCGCAGAAGGAAGTGAGGAGTCCAACGTAGGCCTGTGTGTGGCAACTTGGCAGCACAGAGGCACAACAGGAAGTTACGTCTGCCTCACAGTTCCCAGTTCAATCCTGATCTCTGGAGCTGCCTGTGCGGAGTTTGCTTGTTCCTCTCTTCCCCTGGCTTCCAGCCAAGTCCTAAAGCCGTGTTGGTAGCTTAATGGCTGCTGTAAGCTACACATGGTGGAGCTGGATGAGGTGGGCAGGATCCTTGGGGAGTTGATGGGCAAATGAGAGGGGACATGATGATGGCGGGGAGGGGTCTGGTGAGGTTGCTTGGAGAGTGGATTCTGTTGACCAAATGACCTATTGCTGTGATATTAAGGGAAGAGTAGTTACAGGGTGAGATACAGCCCTCAGTCACCCTGCCTCAAGTTAACTCTGGAATGGGAGCCCTCCTCCGTGCTGATTAACGCATACAGTTTGCCTCGGCATCAAGATGCAGGTCCGGGTCACAATTACAGCACTTCGACATCTTGTCCCTGCTGTACGCCGTTGCCTTGGGATGACTCAGCTTGGGGCATTGAACCCAGAGCCTCACACACAGCCATCAGGAGGAACTCAGCAGGTCAGGCAGCACCTGTGGGAGGAAATACACAGTCAATGTTTTGGGCCGAGACCCTTTATCAGGACCGGCAAGGAAGAGGGCAGACACCAGAATAAGGGGAGGGGAGGGGAGGGGAGGAGTACAAGCTGGCAGGTGATGGGTGAGACCAGGCGAGAGGGATGTTGGGCCTTGATCCTTAAAGTTCCTGTACTGTACTTCCACTGTAACTCTGCCTTCCCCACATTCCTCACAAGTGCTCGGTTTTGATTTCCCTTCCTCTGGATCCCTGCAATTTAAAACTCTGCGGAAGTCGGGTGCCCACAGAGATATACAGTTTATTATGAGAGGCAGAGATCTGCTAGTTGATCAGAGTCCTTCTTCCAGAGTGGAAATGTCAGCTTCTTGAGGGAGTAGGCTTTAGATGAGATGGGGAAAAGTTAAAGGAGACATGGGGCACAGGTATTTTACATACAGGGTGTGGTGGTCCCTGGGGCGCACTGCCAGGGGAAATGGTAGGAGCAGGTACAGTAGCAAAGTTTGAGAAGCATTTCGACAGACATATGTACAGGGAGGAAATGGAGGGATACAGGCCATGTGCAAGCAGTTGGGATTCATTTAAATTGGCATCATGATCGGCGCAGATGTTGTTGGCCAAAGGTCCTGTACCGTTCTATGCTTCACTCTCTGCAACAAGAGGACATTTTTCCTGCTCACTTGGACCACAAGACCATAAGATGTAGGAGCAGAATTAGGCCATTCAGTCCATCAAGTCTGCTCCGCCATATCCTTTGACACCCTGACCAATCAGGAAACAATCAACTTCTGCCTTAAATATCCCCACATACTTGGCCTCCACCGCGGTCTGTGGCAGAGCATTCCACAGATTCACCACTCTCTGGCTAAAAAAACTTTCTCCTTCTGTTCTAAAAAGTCGCCTTTCAATTTTGAGGCTGTACCCTTTAGTTCTGGATACCCCCAACAAAGGAAATGTCCTCTCCACATCCACCCTATCTAGTCCTTTCAACATTTTGTAGGTTTCAATGAGATCTCCTCACCAAGGGATCTCCTCCAAGGGTTAGTGAAACACTGATCCAAAACATTTGTGGACCCATGCTGTGGGTTTTATGTCTGGCTAGCTGTAGCTGGTCTCGCTGTGTTGGGGAAAGGTCACAACTTTCCTGCTGTACATGGTTCGCTGGAATGTTTATACCTATTCATATTGTCAAAGCAAATCTTGTAACTTCAAATCGTGTTCACTTAAAATCAGGACGACTGAGCAAGTGGGTTTGATTTGTCTGGAGTTCAAGAGGCTGAGAGGTGATCTGATAAAAGTTTAGCAAATTATGTTGGGAGTAGATGATAGGAGTCCTTTTCCCTCGGTAAGGACTTCAAGGCAAGAGGATAGAGTTATAAAGTGAGGGGCAGGAGGTTCAAAGGGGATCTGAGGAAGATTGTTTTTCAGCCAGAGGATGAACCATGCAGTCTGAGAAGGTGATGTGGGCAGAGATCCTCACAATCATCTAGACAAGCACTTGAACCGCCATGGCAAAGCAAGCAATGGACCGATGTAGGTACAGTACACACAATGGTGGGCCGAAGGGTCTGTTTCTGCACAGCCTTGTGGGTATAAAGGTCTACTTCACCACTGTCAGCATCAAAACAAGTGACCAGATTAGAATGCATCAGATCAAAAGAGGCTGCAAAGGGCTGTAGACTCATCCAGTTCGTTTGCGGATGCCATCGAAGACATCTTCAGAAGGTGGTGCCTCAGAAAGGTGACATCCGTCACTAAGAACTCTCACCATCTGGGACATGGCCTCGTTTCACTGCTACCATCAGGGAAGATGCACAGGATCCTGAAGACCCACACTCAATGTTTTAGGAACAGCTTCTTCCCCGTGCCATCAGATTTCTGAACAATCCACGAATCCATGGACATCACCTCACCATTCCTCTCTTGCATTAGTTATTTATTTTTATTGTAGCTTACAGTGATTTATTTTATGTCTTTCACTGTACAGCTGCCACGAAGCAACAAATCTCACACTGTACTGTATGTCCGGGTTGTCTGAGTCCCCTCCTTTATTCCCTTTACACCCCGACTGTGCTGCCACACTCAGCTCCAATCTGCTGATCAAATTCACAGATGACTTAACATTGATTGGCCTTATTTCTAGTGCAATTGAGACAGCCTACATAGGAGAGGTTGACACCCTGACACAGTGGCGCCAAGATAACAACCTCTCCCTCAATGTCCAAAAAACAGAAGAGCTGATCGTGGATTACAGGAGGAACAGAGACAGGCTCTCCCTGATCAACATCAGTGGGACTGCTGTTGAGAGAGTGAGTTGTTTCAAGTTCCTCGGTATACACATCACCAAAGATCTCACCTGGACTGTACACACCAGCTGTGTGGCAAAAAAAGCCAACAGGGTCTCTTCCACCTCAGGCGACTGAAAAGATTCAGCATGGTCCCACAAATCCTCAAGACCTTCTACAGGGGCACCACTGAGAGTATCCTGACTGGCTGTATCACCACCTGGTACAGGAACCGCACCAACCTTGATCGCTGGGCACTGCAGAGAGTGGTACGCACAGCCCAGCGCAGGATGTGAACTTCCTTCCACTGAGGACATTTATAGTAGCAGGTGCAGAAAGAAGGCCTGGAAGATTATCGGGGATGCCAGTCACCCCAATAAACTGTTTCAGCAAGTGGTACCGCTGCATTAAGGCAGGACCAACAGGCTACGAGACAGCTTCTTTCTATAAGCCATTAGACTTTTAAATTCACATGCCTGTAGATTGCAATGGAGTCATAATGCAAAGATTTTTACTCCCTCACATTGTGGGATGGATGTAAGATTTAAATAAATTCATAATTCAGAATTCAGTGAGAATAAGCCTGATTCTGATTCTAATTGTTTCCCTTCTGGAACGAGCAGGATTCTTATGCTTAGCTGATCTCCTGAGATCCACAGAGTGTGTTCCACTAACAGCAGCAGTATGAATGCAGAGATGGTCTCTGTTTCTTGGAGGACACAATTACAACATTTAAGAGGACTACTAATCATGGAAATGTTGATGGATTGTCCCATTTACCTTTGGAAGAGGAGACAACTGAAAAATTTATAAAAGAGGACACTCCTCTTGACAAATTATCTCTAGTGCTAACTGAAAGTTTCCCTATTGTGGCAGAAATGATCCAAAGGGAAACCGGACAAGACCGTACACTGTCTCAGGTCTGCATGGACATCCAAAATGGCTGGAAAGTGCAAAATAAATTGAAGTTCCTGATTTTTACCGGCGCCAGGGTGAAATTGCCCTTGACAGGGCTTGCCTTACACCATCCAAGCTGAGAGCCAAAGTGTTTGAGGAGCCACACGCCAATATTCTAGGAGTGGGCAAAATGAAAGCATTGGCTCGAAGCTTTGTCTGGTGTGTGGGATAGTTCAGCAGATTGAGCAGTTTGCCGTGCACTATTCGTGATGCCAACGTGTTCAGAAGATGCCAAGTGCAGTGCCTCTCCATTCCTGGCAATGGCCTGCATTGCCTTGGCAGAGGAATTATGTGGATTTTGCCAGACCATTCATGGGCACAAATTTCTTGGTAGCAGTGGATGCAGCTATGTAGTGGTCAGAAGTGTTCCCAATGGTCTCCCCTACAGCCTCACACTGTTGATGTGTTGAGAAGCCTCTTTGCAAGGATTAGTATTCAAGAACACTTCATCAGTGACAATGGACCACAGTGTGATGCAGAACAATTTCAGTCATTCCGGAAATTGAATGGAATAGGACGTATTACATCTGCACCGTACCACCCTGCTACAAATGGCTTGGCAGAAAGGTTTGTCCAGAGTCTAAAGAACACAGTGCAAGCAATGTCATCGAAACAGACTACATTGATACTGAATCAGAAGCTTGCCAATTTTCTCCTTGTAGATCACAATGCAGCACACTCCCCAACCAACAACTCACCAGCTGTGCTGTTCCTGATCAGCCCTTGCACTCATACTTGGATCTCCTCAAACCCAATCTCACAAGGGGTACGCAGGACAAACGACTGACACAAATGGTTCCTCAAACAAGGAGGTTTGATGTTTCACTCCTGGAAAAGCAGTCCTGGCGAGGGACTACAGAGGTGACCAAAAGTGAGTATCCAGAAAGATTCAGGACAGAACTGGACCACTCTCTTACCTAGTAGAGATTGTGTCTGATGTCATCTGGAGATGAAAACTGAAGCAGACATAAACTCCTGGTCTCCCCTTGTTTTCTTTCAATTAGCTTTTATGTTTTGGAGGTACAAAATATGACACCTGGGAATGGCAAAGGTTGACACTGAAACCCCCTACTCCTGGACACTGCCCAGTGGCCCTTTGCTGGAAGTTGGGCAGGCGGAGATGGTCTTGGCCACTGGGTATGTAACCAGAGGGCAACTCCTGCCTAGGCAAACAGTGGCCGGCACCTGCAAGTTTCCCCAGATTATAACCCATCGTCAGAAAGAATAGTGATGCCCCAGGAAGGTGGTGTTCATCATTAAGGATCCACACCATAGGACGTTCCCTCTTCTCATTACTACCATGGCGGAGGAGATACAGGAACCTGAAAGTGCACATTAAATATTTTAGGAACAGCTTTTCCCCCTTTTCATCAGATTTCTGAGTGCCCCATAATTCGATGAACACTACCTTATTATTCTTGTTGATTTTGCTCTCCTTATTTATCTTTGTAATTTATAATAATCTTCTGTGTTTGCACTGTACTGCTGCTGCAAAACAACAAATGTCATGTCACGTTATTCAGTGATAATAAATGTGATTCCAATTCAGAATTGATGGGAATGTCAGGAAAATAAGATAGGATTGTTGTGAATGGATAGTTGACAGTCAGTGTAGACTCAGAGGGCTGAAACATTTGTTTAATGGTCTCTTTCTGTCTGCCTGTCTCGCTCACACACACAATTCTCTCTTCCTCTCTGTCTGTGTCTCTCTGTCTTCTCTGTCTGTGTGTCTCTCTCTCCTTCTCTTCTCACTCTCTCATTCTCTCACTATCTCAGTCTCACTCTCTCACACTCTCTCTATCACTTGCTCTATCACTCGCTCTCTCACTTACTAACTCTCTATCTCTCACTCTCTTTCTTACACTATCACTCTCACTCTCTCAGTCTCTCACACTCTCATACACTCTCACACTATCACACTCTCACCCTCACTCTCTCTCACACTCTATCACTCACTCTCTCACTCTCTCTCTATCTCTCACTCTCTATCACTCTCACTCTCTCAGTCTCTCACACTCTCATACACTCTCACACTATCACACTCTCTCACCCTCACTCTCTCTCACACTCTCTCTATCACTCGCTCTCTCACTCTTTCACTCTCTCTCTATCTCTCACTCTCACTCTCTCTCACACTCTCACTCTCTCTATCTTTCTCACTTCTCTCTCTCACTCTCTCTCTCACTCTCACTCTCTCTCTCTCACTCTATCTGTCACACTCTCTCTCTCACACTCTCTTTCTCTCTCACACTCTATCACTCTATCTCTCACTCTCACTTCTCTCTCTCACTCTCGCTCTCTCTCTCTCTCACTCTATCTGTCACACTCTCTCTCTCACTCTCTCTTTATCACTCTGTGACTCAAGAAGAGGAGGCACTCCAGAAAAAAAACCTGAGCACATAGATTCAGAACTCACTGGTTATTGCCGACACACCTGTTCAGTAGCACTACTATGAGCCTTTATGTAAGCGAATGGAAGTCAAGGATTTCTGCATTTAAACCATTAGACAGAGGGGTCCCAGACTTACAGATTCAGCACATCAAATCCCTGTCATACTGATAACCTCCTTCATTCGGTTCGAGTCACGCCCCTTGTATCCTGGGCCAGGGCAGATCGAATGCGGGATGACAGTGATTTCACTGGCAGCCTTAGGGTTTGGGTTAAGAGAATGGTAGTTTACCTTTTTTAGTAGTTCCATTAATATTTATAATTATTGATTTGAACAAGGAACTAGTTAATCATTCCTGATGAAGATGGCAGAGTTTGTCGTTGAAATATTGGTTATAATTGATACCTGCACCTGGCTGGAAGTTTGAGAAGAGTTTACTCGTTATTGATTTGTTTTTAGTCTTTTTGTTGAATGTGGTAGTTTTTGTAGCACAGGAGATCTTATAGAGGTATATAAAAATTATGAGGGGTATAGACAGGGTGAATGTTTGCAGGCCTTTACACCTCAGGTTAGGTGAGATGAGAACTAAAGGTCATGGATTTAGGGTGAAAGGTGAAATATTTAAGGAGAATCTGAGGGTGGTGCAAGTGTGGGATGAGCTGCTGGTGCAAGTGGTAGATGGAGCAACATTTGAGAGGAATTTGGATAGGTTCATGATGGGAGGACTATGGTCCGGGAACAGGTAGAGGCAGTAGGCAGAAGATCTGGTCAGCATGGACTAGCTGGGCCTGCCTCTCTGCTGTAGTACTCTGTGAAGTTATGTACGTAAGGCTCTGTCATTAAAAGCAGCAGAACCTACACTGACACTAGAGATTCTGCAGATGGTGTAAATCTGGAGCAACACACACAAAATGCTGGAGTATCTCAGCAGGTCAGGCAGCACCTATGGAGCGGAATGTAGAGTAAACATTTTGGGCCAAGACCCTTCATCAGGACTATCACAGAGCTGCCCGTGCAGAGAAATGCTTTTGACCACAAACCCATCAGGCGGTGGTCAGGGAGGGTATCCCAGCTGCCCTGCAGACGAAGGACATGGTGCATCCTGTGGGACCGTTCCCCGAGGAGACTGCCAGCATCGTTTTACAGAAGGTTTCGATGCCCCGAGCTCTCCAACAAGGATCAAGACCTTGTTTGGCTTGTGGTGAGAACACCCCCTCCCTTCCCCAACCCCCCTCACACCCTGCCAGACCCTTCTTACACAGACAGACACCCACCCTCCCACCACACGTTGTCCTTGAGGTGGCTGCGCTGCTGTGGAGGCAGCAGTCCAAACAGTGCATTTGCAGAGAAGGCGTGCAGAGGGATGCTGGGCTTTTTGTCGAGGGTCATCCCATGTGGCTGTGTAATACGGGATTCGGTGATCTATGGGCTGTTCCCAGGGACACAAACTGACCACTGCTAGAAGGTCACTAGATCAGTGAAAGAAGCACATTGGTCTGCCTGAACCATGTTGGTCTTCAGTGCAGGGAGAGATGGACTGGCACATTGCAGGGTACGTGCTGAGAGACACACTGGTTCAACCCCACACAGTCTGGGGTCTTGTCACCAATGGACACTGGGGTGGGGGGCGCTGGGCTCTGTGGAAAAGTCTTCAGGCACTTCTCAACCTGAAAGCTTGGGTTGAAGAGGTAAGTGAAAGTGCTCATTGTTTCCTACAATGAATGAAGGTAACAACTTGCCCTGACTGTATTACCAAAGGTTTTAATGAATGAAGCATATTTTGGCCACAGATTAGAACCATACACATTCCACTGTTGAGTACAACAGGCGGCAGACAGGCTGTGAATTTGTTCAGTGCTACGATAGTAGCTGCTAAATAGCCAGGAAATGTGTGCACTTCACCAAACTGCTCAGATTAGGAGTATTGCCACACTTCAGCCATCAGCATTTGTGAGACCTAATCTTTTTGAGGTGACCTGCGTTGCTTCAGTCTCAGTTTTCCAAAATAACCCTGGATAAGTCAATGATGGATACGTGAAATCCCCTGAGACCCACTCACTCCTATCAATAGAAACTGCAGCTGACACTGATAACCTGCTGGCTGAGACAATGTACATTTACATGGCAGCCCCTCTTCATCAAAAACAAGCACATTCCAGCTGACAAGTTCCTTCTGAACTGAGTTTTCTGTGGAACAGGGAAGGCAGTATAAGGCCATGTCTCAGAAACACAATTTTCCCCTAACTTGTAGGTGAGAGCTAGAATCTTACAGGGGTGGGGAAATTGATAAGAATGTGGGGAGAACAAATTAGTTCTGGTTAAGATGAGTGTAAATTGCTGCTTGGCATTGATCGTGTGGATAGTCAGAGCCTTTTTTCCCAGGGCTGAAATGGCTATCACGAGAAAGCACAGTTTTAAGGTGCTTGGAATTAGGCACAGAGGAGATGTCAGGAGTAAGTTTTTTTACGCAGAGAGTGGTGAGTGTGTGGAATGGGCTGCCGGTGACGGTGGTGAAGGCAGATACAATAGGGTCTTCTAAGAGACTCCTGGATGGGTACATGGAGCTTAGAAAAATAGAGGGCTATGGGTAACCCTAGGTAACTTCTAGAGTATGTACATATTTGACACAGTATTGTGGGCCGAAGGGTCTGTATTGTGCTGCAGTTTTTTCTATGGCTCTATATTTATATGATTCAGACACTGTGTCCATGCTGTTTGGCTTGTTGCTTCTACAGTCAGTATGAACTGGCAACAATATCTCATCCACAATCACCATCAGGCAAGCTGCACCACAAGGCTGTGTGCTTGGCCCTTGTCCTCTACTTGCTTTACCCTCATGGTTGGGTAGAAAAGTACTTCTCCAATGTCGTATTTAAGTTTGCAGACAACATCTCTGCTGTCGAACCACCAGGCTCCCGAACCAACCTGGATAATTTCACTCACCTCAACTCTGAACTGACTCCACAATGTATAGACTCAATTTCAAACCCTCTACAGCTCATGTTCTCAGTATTATTTATATTTTTCTGTATTTGCATCGATTGTCTTCCTTTGCACGTTGGTTGCTTGTCAGTCTTTGTGTTTGTAGTTTTTCAATGATTCTATGTACTTCTTTGTTCTACCATGAACGCCACAAGAAAATGAATCTCAGGGTAGTACATGGTGACATTAACATACATTGACAGTACATTTACTTTGAACTTTGAATGCAGTGATGTTATTTGAGGTGTGAAATTTGGCCTGGATACCAAGAAGACCCTCCTACTCTTTGCAACAGCAGTGCACCAGAACACAGGAAGCAGAGACAGAACTAGACCCTCCAGTAGTCTCAGGCCTGATGCAGCACTCAGTAAGGTCCTAGCTGATCGTATCCCAGCACCACTTTTCTGCACTAATCCCCTATCCATTAGTTCCGTGAATTTAAAAGGTTCATTTACGTCCCCTGATCAGATGGTGAGGTTTCATCTTGGTGAGACAACCAAGGTCTGTGAAATTATTCCATTTTTCCAAGGTCTCACCATGAGTTTGGGGTTGTACAGTGGGAGATGGGAGGCAAGGTGGTACCAAGTCCACCTCTTGTATTCTCCAGTGAATGAGACACCACTGAGGAGAGGTAATGTGTAATGAATAATACTCTTTAAACGGATGCAGGAGCAGAGGGCCTGAGGGTCTGAGCTCATAAATCCTTGAAAGAGCAGGTTGACAAAGCAGTTAATGATTACAATTTATGTACAACAATGCACTTTATCAGTTCAGGCACAGGGTATAAAGGCATGGAAGTCTTGCTGAAACTTGGCCATCCTCAGCTGGAGGGCTCAGTCCTGGTCTCCAGAGTATACCCAGAGTGTGAAGGCCTCAGGGAGGGTCCAGAAGAGATAGAGTATTCCTGAATAGTTCTTTGGATGAGGGACTGCAGTTTCATGGATAGATTAGAGAGACCGGGTAGTTTCCTTAGGGAAGACTGAGGAGATAGTTGTTAGTAGTATATGAAACAATGAGGGGTCTGGAGGGAGTGGATACTGTACTGTAAGCTCAAAGGTAAGAGGTCTAAAATAAAAGGAAGTTAAATAGAACAGTAGCGCACAGTATGGGCCCTTTGGCCTACGATGTTGTGCCAACCCATATAAGCCTACCTCATGATCAATCCAACCCTTTCTTCATATATAGCCCAAAGCCCTCCATTTTTCTTTTATCCATGAGTCTCTTATTGTAAATATCTCTGCTGTATCAGCCCCTTCCAGCACTCTTGGCAGTGCATTCTAGGTACTTACCCCTTTTTGTGTAAAAAAAACCTCACCTCTTACATCTCCCCTAAACCTTCCTCCATTCAGGTGATCAGGATGTGCTCTGGTATTAGCCACTTCCACCCTAGAAAAGACATTGGCTGTCCACTCTCATCTGTGCCTCTTATCATCTTGCACGCCTTTGTCAAGTCGCCTCTCATCCGCCTTCACTCTAAAAAGCAAAGCCTTAGCTTGGTCAACCTTTCTTCATAAGGCATGTTCTCTGGTCCAGGCAGCATCCTGGTAAATCTCCTTGGGACCCTCTCTAAAGCTTCCACATCCTTCCTATAATGAGACAACCAGAACTGAACACAATACTCCAGTGTGGTCTGACCAGAGTTTTATAGAGCTTCAATATTACCTCATGGCTCTTGAACTCAATCCCCCTGACTAATGAAGGCCAACACCTCATACCACCCTATCAACATGCGTGGCAACTTTGAGGGCTTTACGGACATGGAGCTTCTACTCAGGCTTCAAGCTTGACCTTCCAAAGTGCATCACTTCTCACTTTTCTGTATCGATCTCTGTCTGTCTCTTCTCAGCTCAGCTCTGCATCTTGCCTATGTCCTGTCGTAAACAAATTAAGAGCAACATGAGAAATAAAATCTTTTGTATGCAATGTGTAGTTGGAATTTGGAATGCCTTGCCTTGGAGGTAGGTTCCATTGTGGCCTTCAACAGGGAATCAGATAAGTATATGATGAGGAAAAGCTTGTAAGGCTACAGAGAAGGGACAGCAGGTTGGGGACTATGAGGTTATCCTGGTAAAGAGCCAGTGCAGATATGCTGGGCCAAATGGCCTCCTCACATGCTGTAATCATCCCGTGGTTCTGGAGCTCAGTCTGCTGAGATGTGGTTGTATGCACTGATACTCCTTGACAATAGTATCTGTTGGTTGGACATGGGAGCATCAACTGGCCTCCCTCCCCACGCTCAAGTAATCCACAGGAGGTTCTGACATAGGGAAAAATTAAACCATCAACTGTTCCAATTCTCACTGGGGATCTATGTTCAGAGGTATTCCTGCCCCAATCAATGGTGATTGAGTCTCCGCATCCTTCCTCATCAGTTAATAAGTCATCAGGGGTGATTGATAACTTCATGGACTAAAGTAGGAGATGAGTTATTAACTTCAAACTTTCTGCATTATCACTCAAAGAGTTGAACTACATGTGCACTTAAGGAGAGCTGTATAACTCATGTCCTTCTACCTTAGGCCATGAACTTACCAATCACCCCTGCTGTGGACACTTTCTGGAGCTCCAAGATGCATATGCTCCACGACCGCTGGACTAAGTGTGTACATGTAGGAAGGGTCTATGTTGAAAAATAAATATGCTAGGTTTTTTAAACTTGACTCCTTCTCCCTTAGGCCACAAACTTATTAATCACCCCTCGTATGTCACCATATACTTCCCTGAGGTTCATTTTCTTGCGTGTATTCACAGTAGGTAATAAGAAGCACAATAGAATCAATGGCAAACAGCACACAATAAAATTGGACAAATAGCCAATGTGAAAAAGACTGTGCAAATACAAATAAAAGAAAAATAATAATAATAAATAAATAAGCAATCAATATCAAGAACACGAGTTATAGAATCCTTAAGAATGAATTCATAGATAGTGGAATTCCCCCACCTCTCTGTCTCTCTCTCTGCTGTAGCCCAGATCCTGTGCTCTGTCACACTAATGCCTGTAGATGTGATGGCAGATGCTGACAAACAAATGGCTGCCTGGGGCTCTGGGGCTCCAGTCAGTCGCGGACCCTGAGAGCGATGCGGATAAGTGAGGCCAGCAGTATCCTGCGACATAGCTCTGGAACTTTTACAACAACCAGGGGCAGACAACGTCCTGCACAAAAAAAAATGATCAGATGAAAGTAAAATTTTCAGGATCATCCAGGACAGAATGTTGGGGTTAATCCAAGTCTGGTGAATTGAAATAAATGTTGCAGGCCCCCTTTGTACAGCTGATTGCTCTCAGACCCCTGCAACAAACTGAAGAACACCCGCCTTCACTCCCAAATGCACCCAGCACCCCCATAATGGGCTGGAACTGGCACCCACAGTCCTTAGAGCAGCCCTTTGGTGAGGATGGTGGTGGGATGGCTGTGGAGGAGGTGGGGTAGTGGTCGGCAGTGGGTGTGTGATGGTGGGCTGTTGGTGGAGGTTGCGGTAAAGGGTGTAGGGTGGGGCAGTGGTATGGAGTGGGTGTCAGGGGTGGGGTAGTGTTGGGTGGGTGTGGGTGATGTATTGGGCAGGGTATGAGGGTGTGCGATGGGTCGGCCTGTGTGCTAACGAGGCAAGTCTGTGCCGAAGAGGTACCTTATCGAATCATTGAGAGCTTCATCTTTCCCCGTTCAGTCTGTAATCACTCTGGCTCTGAGACAGGAAGGGCTGGGAATGATGCTCATGCCACAGGTGGTCTTGTTGATCATGTGGCACCACCACCCAACCTTCCTCAGGAAGGAAGGAGGCATCTGCAAACTGATTTCCGGAGTGATAGGCTGGGGTCAAGAAACAAATCATAGACACAAGAAATTCTGCTGGTGGTGGAAATACACACAAAGTTCTGGAGGATCTCAGCAGGTCAGGCAGCATCTGTGGAAATGAATAAATACTCCACGTTTCGGGCCAAGACCCTTCTTCAGGACCAAAAAGGAAAAGGGAAGATGCCAGAATAAAAAGGTTGGGGGGAGGGTAGAAGGAGGGTTGCTGGAAGGTGATAGGTGAAGTCAGGTGGGTAGGATAGGTGAAGGGCTGGAGAGGAAGGAATCTGATCGGAGAGAGGGAGGGAGGAGGGGCTGCTGGGGGACGTGGAAGGCAGATGAGAAGAGGTAAGGGGCCTGAGTGGGTGATAGAAGAAGAGGGGAGGGGGAGGGCTCTTTTTTACCGTAAGGAGAAATTGATATTTATTCCATCAAGTTGGAGGCCACCAGACGGAATATACAGTGTTGATCTTCCACCCTGAGGGTGGCCTCATTGTGACATTCAGAGGAGGCCATGGACCAACATGCTGGAACAGGAATGAGAATCAGAAATAAAATGTTTGCCCACTGGGATGTTCCACTGTCCCCCCGATTTACGACGGGTCTCACCGACGCAGAGAAGGCTGCAGCACAAGCACTGCGCACAATAGACGATCCCCCAGCAGATTTGCAGGTGAAGTGTTGCCTCAGATTTGAAGGTACGGAGAATGATGTGGTGGATGTGAAGTACCACGGGGTGGTAGGTGAGGACAAGAGGAGGCTTGTCCTGTGGACCCACACTCCATCCACCGCAAGCACTGCTGTCCTCGTCCTCCATGGTGGGAGACTGTGAGTTTGGGAGTGAATTGGGTCAGTAATGGCAGGACAGGTTGTAGGTGGAGCGCACTGCTGTTGTACCAGTAGTGTAGGGGATAAATTTTTAGGGTGGTGGATGTTGCTTCCATCTCCCCTCCACTACCTTTCCCTAGGGTGGGGAAATCAACTGGGCTGGTTTATCCAGGATACTTTCAAGGTTTAGAAAGAGAGCAGTGGAAATTTATAAGGATGCTGCCTCGATTAGAAAGATTGATGAAGCTAGGATTTTTCCCTTCGGAATGAAGGAGGATGAGCAGTGACTTGATAGAGGTATATAAGGTGATAAGAGGCATTGATAGAGTGGACAGCCAGCACATTTTCTTTTCCCTTGGATAGAAATGACTAATACAAGAGGGCATAATGTTAAGGTGATTGGAGGAAAGTACGGGGGGGGCGGGATGTGAAGGGTAGGTCTTCTACAGAGAGTGGTTGTTACGTGGAACCTGCTGCCAGGGGTGATGGTAGAGGCATATTACATTATGGACGTTTAAGATACTCTTAAATAGGTACATGGATGAAGGATTAGATTGACCTTGGAGAAGGTTAAACAGCTAGCACAGCATCATGTGCTGAAGGGCCTGTAGTGTGGTATAAACACACGAAATTCTGGAGACGCTGGAAATCCAGAGTGACATGCACAAAATGCTGGAGGAACCCAGCAGGTCAGGCAGCATCTAGGGAGAGGAGTAACGAGCCGATGTTTCGAGCTAAGACTCAGGACTGGAAAGGAGCGAAGAAGAAGCCAGATAATCAAAAGTTGAGGGAAGAGGATGAACTGAGAAGCTGGAAGGTGATAGGTGAAGCCAGGTGAGGAGGAAGGGAGGTGGGATGAAGTGAGAAGCTGGAAGGTGATAGGTGAAGCCAGGTGAGGAGGAAGGGAGGTGGGATGAAGTGAGAAACTGGAAGGTGATAGGTGGAAAAGGTATCGGGTACAGCCAGTGCTTGTATTGTGCTGCCCTGTTCTATGTTCTACGTTTTGTGATTTATTAGAGCAGCGCTATCCAGGGATGTAGTGAGTATTCCATCACGCTCCCGACTTGTGCGTTGTAGAAGTTCAAAAGGCTTTGCAACGTCAGCAGAGTTAGTCCCCACTTCCTTTCCCCGGTTCCTGAGCTCCTTTGAAATTCACCTGGTTAATTTGTTTCCCATTCTCCCAGAAGCACTCCAAGGCTGAAATTATCAGGTTCACTGGAAAAGCTATTATACTACATGAAACTTCTAAAGAAAAGTAACTTAAATGTGTCTCAGGACATCAATTGAAATAAAACAGAACAGTTCAATTTTCCAGTTCAGAACTGTAAGAGAATGACTACCACAGAGACAAAATCGACAGGGACAGGGCTGTGGAGGGGTTTGAATACAAGAGCTATCTTCACCACCTGGGACAAGCCACTCCTCATTCCTACTATTGGGGAGGAGGTACAAGAGCTGAATACTCACGCTCTTCTCCTCTGCCATCGTATTTCTGAACGGCCCGTGAGCACTGACTCGTAATTCCTCCAATGTATTATTTGATTAATTTCTTTATTGTAACTCACAGTGTTTTTATGTCGTTCACTGTACTGCTTATCAGAGATTTTGTTTCTGATCCACACTCACTGTGGTCTCCCGGTGAGGAAGTCAGGAATCCAGTTGCAGAGGGAGGTACGGAGGCCCAGGTTTTGGAGCTTGTTGATTAGCACTGAGAGGATGACAATGTTGAACGCTGAGCTGTAATCAATAAACAGCAGCCTGATGCTATTTTATGCACTGCACTGCTGCCGCACAACAAAAGATTTCACGATATATGCCAGTGATAATAAACCCGATTCTGATCAACGAAAATCAAAAGCGAACTGCAAATGCTGGAAGTGTGAAAATGGGAGAAAAATTCAGCAGGTATTTGAGAAAGGAAGAGGCATATTTGTCTAGGTGGTCCGGCTTGGTAGCACGATAATATCAGCGCCGGACTCCAGAGCGAAGGTTGCCGAGTTTGAATCCAAGTCAGGTTGAGTGTCGAACTAGCAACTAGGCCTCGTAAAACCAGGAATAGCTTGCTACGGAATGACCGTCATGACGGTGCCCTGATAACTTCACTGTCGAGTTAAGGGCTATTCTTCTTCTTCATATTGGTCTAGGTGGCAGAGAAGGTAGGGTAGACGATGGGTGGAGCAAAGGGGGATTCTTCTGCCGAGTCTGATAAAGAGTCCCAGACGTGACGTGTTAAGTGTTTATCTCTCTCTGCAGATGCTGCCTGTCCTGCTGAGTTTGTCCAGCATTTTCTGCTTTTATTTGGCATCAGGTATTGATGTGGTGGAAGCCGATGCTCATGATGATGCCACTGTGAGAGAAACAGACAACAGACCAGAGAGTGAGGTGATTTGACTGGGGAGACAGTTACCTACATATGAATACATGAATTAGGAGCAGGAGTAGGCCACTCGGCCCTTCACGCCCAGTCTGACATTCAATGAGCTCACGACTGTTCGACTATGACCTTCAGTTCAGCATTCCCGTCTAACCCGTAGCCTTTCATCAGCAGCCCCAACATTTCCCCCCCCAACCCCCCACGCTGGTCCTGTTCCTCAAGCTTCACTAAGCTCAACAAGCCTGCCCAAGTCTTTCTGTTGCATGGATGAAAATCTCACAGAAGATCTTAAGATATTTTATGATGAGACAGACAAGGGAGAAGATGTGGGTAATGTGACTCAGCCCCTCCTCCACATCTGTGAAGAGTTCAGGGTGGTTCCACACTCGTCTCATTAGTCTCCTCAGAACCCACAAAACAAGAGTGAAATCCACTCATCCTCAGCCCCAAGGAACAGCCTTGGAAGGCAGGAAACACATCAGCTGATTTGCGTGCAGTATGCTCCCACAAAGAGCAATGTGATAACCAGTAGATAATCTGTTTCTCGGTACTAATAGTGTTATACAGTATATGGTTGGCATCTGAAGGACAATGGATGATAATGATCATCATCATAAGCCTGGGCGGAAGGTATGAAGATCCTGAGATGCCCAGTTGTCAAGATCCCCCTCTCGGCCTCACCAATGTAGTCCAAAGGAAAGCTTATGAAGCAATACCTTTGGCATCAGCTTGGCTGCAGGAGTTGCCGGAAGGATATTCAATGATGTCCAGCCGCCTTAGGGGCTCCACTCCAGATTTGCTGTCTGAGTTTACTTCCGAAGCCTTCATGCCTCCCGAGACTGACCACAAGTCAGTGAGGCTATTTGCCCGTAGCTGGGGGACTGGTTCATGAGCATCAGCGTGTGTTCACACAGTGGTGGGCCTGCGTGCTATGTGTACAGGGGCCAGACTCTGTCGTTGAGCCTGAGTCTGAAATAGTTCCGTTTCTGTGTGTCGCCAGCAAGAGGGCACTGCACAAGCAACACTCACAACACGCTGGAGGAACTCAGCAGGTCGGGCAGCATCTGTGGAAACGATCAGTCAACGTTTCGGGCCGGAACCCTTCGTCAGGCACTGCACAAGGTTTGCTGTTACACACTCAGCTCTCCTGTTCGCAAGACTGCTAGCCTCCAGTGGAATCTGAAAGTAGGAGTGACAAGCACTGCCCACTACACTACCAAACTAGACACATCGCAACAACCATTTAGACACCAATGAAGTATATATTGGCCAGAATACTAAAGAGAACTGCTGTGTCCTTTGAATATATTTAAGTGAGAGGGCAAGGTCTCATCTTTAATATTTTGTCTAGAAAACGGACATTTATCCGCATAAATACCCTGCTGTGACTGATTAAAGAGAGGTTCCTGCGCCCAGTGCATTGATTACATATGCAGTTTCCTTTAATCAGTACTATGTAAAATCCCAGGGGAATATGTGGTTTATGTAGATTAACAAAGGTGTTTGATAAAACACTGTTTTATAGGCTTATATGACATTCAAATGACTTTTTGACCAAATGACTATTTGAATGTGTTAGAATTATTCATTAAGATGGAACGTAAAGCATTCTGTATTGAAACATGGGTCCTGGCTGTAAACCTGAATGAATGAGTTGCCATAGGTAGTGTATAGGGAATGGCCACCATTGAAGAACAAAGGACAGGCACTTGGGATGGTAACACATGGAGGAATATGAATCTAACATAGACAAGCTGAAAGTCCTGTTAAAGGGCACATTATCTGGATTGTCTGTACATTCATAACTCTGCGGCAGATTTTGCTCTAGCACCATATACAACTTTGCAGATGATACGACTATAGTGGGTCATATCTCAGATAATGATGAGTCAGAGTAGAAAGCCTGGCATCATCACAACAACCTTTCCCTCAATGTCAGCAGAACAACAGGGCTGGTCATTGACCTCAGGAAGAGGGGAGGTGCGTATGTTCCTGTCTACGTCAACGGTATATGACCATAGGATATAGCAGAAGAACTTGGCCATTCAGTCCATGGGCTTGCTCCACCATTTGATTGTGGCTGATTGATTTTCCCTCTCAATCCCACTGTCTTGCTTTCCCCCCATAACCATTGATGGCCTTACTGATCAAGAAACTATTAACCTGCGCTTTAAATATACCCAATAACTTGGCCTTCACTGCCGTACACAGCAATGAATTCCATAGATTCACCACCCTCTGGCTAAAGAAATTCCTACTCATCACTGTCCTTCTATTCTGAGGCTGTGCCCCCCGTCCTAGACTATCCCACTATTGCAGACAGCCTCTCCACATCCACTCTATCTAGGCTTTTCAATATTCTATAGGTTTCAATGACATATGGCCCAAAACTGCTCACAATACTCCAAGTATGTCCTGTCCAATGCCTTAAATTTCCTCAGCAATACATCCTTGCTTTTGTACTCTAGTCCTCTTGAACTGACTGCTAACATTGCATTTGCCTTCCTTACTGTTGATTCAACCTGCAAGTTAACCTTTAGGGAATCCTACTCTAAAACTCCGAAGTCCCTTTGCACCTTGGATTTCCAAATTTGCACTCTTCTTAGAAAATAGTCTACACCTTTATTCCTTCTAGCAAAGTGCATACACTTCTCAACACTCTATTCCATCTGCCACCTCTTTGCCCATTCTTCTAATCTGTCCAAGCCCTTCTGCAGACTCTCTGTTTCCTCAATACTACCTGACCTGCCATCTACAGTATCTTTGTTTCATCTGCACATTAGGCCACAAAGCCATTAATTCCATCATCCAGTGTGTTAACTTATAACGTGAAAGTAGCTGATCCAACACTGAGCCCTGTGGAACACCACTAGTTACTGGCAGCCAACCAGAAAAGGCCCCCTTTATTCCCACTCTTTGCCTTCTGCCAGTCAGCCAATCTTCTGTCCATTTTAGAGTCTTCCTTGTAATAACCTGGGGGCTTATCTTGTTTAGCAGCCTCAAGTGTGGCACCTTGTCAAAAGGCTTCTGAAAATCCAAGTAAACAACATCCACTGACCTGCCTTTGTCTATCTCGTCTGTCATTTCTTCAAAGAATTCCAGCAGATTCATCAGTTAAGACTTCTGATCGAGGAAACCATTCTGACTTCAGCCTATTTTATCATGTGGCTCCAAGTACCCCAAAACCACATCCTTAATAATGGACTCTGACGTATAACTAGCCTATAATTTCCTGCCTTTCGTCTCCCTCCCTTCTTACAGAATGGAGTGGCATTTGCAGTTTCCCAGTCCTCTGGAATAATTCCAGAATCTAGTGATTCTTCGAGTCATAAACTTGTAGAACATTACAGAAACAGGCCCTTTGTCCCATCTAGTCCGTGCCAAACTACTAATCTGTGTACTCCCATCGACCCTGCACTAGACCATAGCACTCCATACCCCTCCCATCCATGTACCTACCCAAACTTTCCTTAAATGTTAAAATTACACCCGAATCCAAAACTTCCGCTGGTGGCTCATTCCACACTCTCACCATCCTCTGAGTGAAGAAGTTCCCCCCCTCATGCTTCCCTTAAACATTTCATCTTTCATCCTTAATCCATGACCTCTCGTCCTAGTCTCACCCAACCACAGTGGTAAAAGCCTGCTTGCATTTAGCCTATCTATATCCCTCATAATTTTTGTATCCATCTATCAAATCTCCCCTCCTTCTCTTACATTCTAGGGAATAAAATGCTAACCTGTTTATCCTTTCCCTAGGTTTCTTAAAAGATACCTACTAATGTCTCCATTATCTCTTCAGTTAAGTCTTTCAAAACCTTGGGGTGTAGTCCATCTGATCCAAGTGATTAATGTACCTTCTGATCTTCCACCTTCACCTTCTCTGTAATAATACCAACTACACTGACACTTTAGAACTTCTGTCGTGCTGCTGCTGTCTTCCACAGTGAAGAACTATTCAGTTTGTCTGCCATTTCTTTGCTCCATTTTACTATTTCTTGGGAGTCATTTTCAGTGCTCTGATTTCCACTCTTGTCTGTCTATTTCTCAGAATCAGGTTTATTATTATCAGAATGTGTCATGAAATTTGTTAATTTAGCAGCAGCAGTTCAATGCAATACATAATGTAGAAGAAAAAAACAAAATAAAATAATAATAAATAAATAAATCAATCAATTACAGTATACGTATATTGAATAGATTAAAAATTGTGCTAAAAACAGAAATAATATATATTAAAAAAGTGAGGTAGTGTTCATAGGTCCAATGTCCATTTAGGAATCGGATGGCTGAGGGGAAGAAGCTGTTCCTGAATCGCTGAGTGTGTGTCTTCAGGCTTTTGTATCTCCTGCCTGATGGTAACTGTGAGAAAAGGGCATGCCCTGGGTGCTGGGGGTCCTTAATAATGGACGCTGCCTTTCTGAGTCACCGCTCCTTGAAGATGTCCTGGGTACTTTGTAGGATAGTACCCAAGATGGAGACGACTAAACTCACAACCCTCTGCAGCTTCTTTTGGTCCTGTGCAGTAGCTTCCCCCCCCCATACCAGACAGTGATGCAGCCTGTCAGAATGCTCTCCATGGTACATCTATAGAGGTTTTTGAGTGCATTTGTTGACATACCAAATCTCTTCAAAATGCTAATGAAGTATAGTTGCTGTCTTGCCTTTCTTATAGCTGCATCGATATGTTGTGACCAGGTTCGGTCCTCAGAGATCTTGACACCCACGACTTTGAAACTGCTTACTTTCTCCACTATGAGGATTCTCTATGAGGGTTGGTTTTGTGTTCCTTCGTCTTACCCTTCCTGAAGTCCACAATCATCTCTTTTGTCTTACTGACAGTGAGTGCAAGATTGCTGTTACGACACCACTCCACTAGTTGGCATATCTCGCTCCTGTACGCCCTCTCGTCTCCATCTGAGATTCTACCAACAATGGTTATATGATCAGCAAGTTTATAGATGGTATTTGAGCTATGCCTAGCAACACAGTCATGTGTATATAGAGAGTAGAGCAGTGGGCTAAGCACGCACCCCTGAGGTGCACCAGTGTTAATCTTCAGTGAGGAGGAGATATTATCACCAATCCACACAGATTGTGGTCTTCCAGTTAGGTAGTCGAGGATCCAGTTGCAGAGGGAGGTACAGAGGCCTAGGCTCTATAACTTCTCAATCAGGATTGTGGGAATATATCTGAAAATTCTTTATATATCTCTTTTATATATCTTCTTTTATATTTCTGACCAGGTTACCTTCATATTTCATCTTTTCTCTCCTTATTGTTTTTAGTTGTCTTCCGTTGAATTACTCCCAGCAACTCCAGCCTTTGCTGTTCTGCCATCATATCTGCTGGTGTCCCTTTCCAACCATCTTCAGGCAGCTCCTGTCTCATGCCTCTGTAATCCCCTTTAGTCCATTATAATACCGATAAACCTGACTTTATCTTCTCCCTCTCAAACTGCAAGATGAATTCTATCATATTGTAATCACTGCTTCCTAAGAGTTCCTTTACCTTAAGCTTTCTAATCAAATCTGGCTCATTATACAACACCCAACCCAGAATTGCCTTTTCCCTAGTGGCCTTGACCACGGGCTGCTCTAAAAAGCCATCTCCTAGGCATTTTGGAACCCAGCACCAATCTACCTGCATATTGAAATACCACATGGCCATTGTAACATTGCTTTTTTTATCTCCCATTGTAATTTGCTCCCCACATCCTGGCTACTGTTTGGAGGCCTGTATATAACTCCCATCAGGGTCTTTCACATCTCCAGTTCTTACCTCTATCCACAAATATTCGACATCTTCTGATCCTATGTCGTTTCTCTTGAAGCATTTGATTTCATTTTAACCTACAAAGCCACCCACCTCCTTGGCCCACCTGCCTGTTGTTTGACATGCATCCTTTGATGTTTACCTCCCAGTTGTGATTTTATTTCAACCATGACTCAGTGAAGCCTGCATGACAATTTCTAACTCAGCTATGCGATCATCGACCTTCATTGCATGCATGCATTCAAATATAACACCTTCTGCCCTGCATTCATTACCCTTCGTCCATAGACTCTGTCTACACTTCTCGCTGCGTCAGTAAAGCAGCCAGCTTAATCAAAGATGAACATTTTCATTTCTCCCCTCTTACAACAGGCAGAAGATGTAAATCCATACAAAGCAGCAAACCAGAGGACCGGAAATGGTACAGATTTCAATAAAGGAGGATAAAGAAACCACTTAAGAGAGCAAAAACAGAATGTGTCAGTAACCGACGGTGAGTGGAAGAGCTGCTGTATAGAGAGAGATTGTGTTCACCATCTTTGTATCCACTAGAATATGGAATTGGAGGATTTATTTGAAATATGCACAATTCTGACTAAAGTCAGCAAGTTGGGCAGCACTTATGAAGGGACATGAACAGTTGACGTTTTGAGCAGAGATCTCATCTCAGTCCAGATGAAGGGTCTCGGCCTGAAAAGTCAGCTGTTTATTGCTCTCCACAGATGCTGCCTGACTTGCTGAGTTTCTCCAGCTCTTTTTGTGAGTTACTCACGATTCCCAGCATCTACAGAATCTCTTGTGTTTCTGACTGAGTGGATCTGGGAAGGGTATTTCCCTTGGCTCGGGTGTCTAGAACGAAGGGTTGATCTTAGTTTATGGGCAAGAGATTTAGGATTGAGATAAGAGAAATCGCTACCCTCAGAGGAGGGTAGAGGTACAAAGGCTTGAGAGATTGTAACACCTGACTCTTGCTGCTGAACAGACATGTCCGTCACTACAAGATGAACTCTTGATCTCAAGATCTTCCAATCCTCTTTATCATTGCCCATGTGCTTTATTTGTCTACCTGCACTGCACCTTCTCTGGAACTGCAACATTCTCTTCTCTTTACCATCTTGACATAATTATGTATGGCATCACCTAACTGGATGGCACAGGAAAAGAAAGCTTTTCACTGTATCTCGGTACCTGTGACAAAAATAGACCATATATGTGTGGAGGGCTGTGGGGGGGGGGAAGACATGTAAACCTTGGAGGACAAGTTACTCTTTTAGAAAGATGAAAGGTAAATTTACCAGTCCTGCCGAAGGGTTGTGGCCCAAAACGTCGACTGTACTCTTTTCCATAGATGCTGCCTGGCCTGCTGCGTTCCTCCAGCATTTTGCGTGTGTTGCTCGGATTTCCAGCATCTGTAGATTTTCTCTAATTTACCAGGATGCTGCCTGGATTAGAGAACAGGTCTTATGAGGAAAAGTTGAGTGAGCTAGGCTTTTCTCTTTGGAGTGAAGGAGGATGAGAGGTGACTTGACAGAGATTATATAAGATGATAAGAGGCGTTGATGGGGCAGACAGCCAGTGCATTCTTTTTTTTAGGGGTGGAAATGACTAATACGAGAGGGAATGATTTTAAGTTGACTTGTTGAAAATATAGGGGGGGATGTCAGGGGTGTGTTTTTTTTATACAGAGAATGGTAGGTGCACACTGCCAGGGGTGGTGTGGTGGTAGAGGCAGATGCATTAGGGACATTTTAGAAACTTTTAAAAAGGCACATGGATGAATGCAAAACGGAGGGCAATGTGAGAGGGAAGCACTAGAGTGCTCTTGGAGTAGGTTTAAAGGTTGGCACAGCATTGTGGTCCAAAGGGTCTGCAATATGCTGTACTGTTCTATGTTCTAGGTTCCATGTTCAGTTAGTTACAATCATATTAAATGGGGAGAAACCTTGAGGGGCCAAATTACCCTCTCCTGTGTTTATTTTGTTTCTAGGAAGCCTGTGGAATAAAAGGGAGAATACACAGCAAGTGACGGAAAACAGCGAGTAGTTAGTGGGGTGTTTTCCAGACTGGACGGGAGTGGGTAACCCGTAAGTACTCTATGAGAGAGGTAAGGAGCAGCGATTCAACATGGAGTGGGCACTTATCAGCAAAGGGGGATTGATGAAGCTGTACTTCTCGGCATTTTATATAAATACAGGGTTAAATCATTAAGAAACTAACAAATAATCATTTTAACAGCAGTGGTTGGAAAAGCTGATACAGATTTATCATTAACATCACCCGTACTGAGGTACAATGAAACATGTAATCCTGCATGCCACCCATATAGATCATTTCAAACCATTAGTAAAAATGGTATTTTCTACTAAAGGAAAGTCCAGACCCCAGCAGAATGTAATGGGGCATCAGCATGGATTTCTGAAGGGAAAATTTTGCTTGTCCAACCTTACGGAATATTTTAAGGAAACGACGGAGGGAGCGGACAGTGCAGATGCAGTTTTATTTGTATTTGCCCTGGCTTTTGATAAGGTATTCCACAGCAGAAAGACCTGGAGTGTCAGAGGAAACAGGCAGAAGGGGGAATGTATTGGATACAGGCCGGAGAACAGTAAATGTTGCATGCTTGTTCAATATAAAGGATTATACCAGCATCCTGAAGCCAAATTAAATCTGGTGGTGGGTAGACTTGTAGAAACGAATTGCAGAGACAGGAAACAGTGGGAGTAAAGGGTAACTATTCATAGTGGAAGGAGGTGGGTGGTGATGTCCCACATTGATCAATACCGTTCACAGTCTATATTCATGCTTTAGGCTTTGAAAACTAAAACACAGTTTCTAAATTTGATACCAAGTCAGCTCTAAGCCTTACGATGGAGATGCAAAGGATGGCTGATGCTGGAATATGGAACAGCAAATGAGATGCTGCAGGGGCCCAGCGGGAATCCTACACCAGGGCTGGTCCATTCCTCTCAGCAACACAGACGTTGCTCAACCCACTGAGTTCCCCCAGCACTGTGCAGGACTGCCAGATAATTACAGGAGGACGTTAATGCACCCACAGAAGTGACAGATAAGAGGAAATCTCTGCAGTCTGCTGGAAAGTGTGAGCCTAAATATATCCTAATCACGAAATGCTCCACCACAGGTCAGCATATCCATAAAGGGGAAAGCCAAGCACTAGAGTTTATTTCAAGAGAGATTGAATTGAAAAGTAGGGAAGTTGTCAAACCTTGGTTACACCCCTCTTAGAAGACTGTTCTAGGTAAAGCAAACAGGTCCATGGAATGGGGTGCACAAAAGATTCACAAAGATGAGGATAAGTTAATGTCTCATGTTAATTATGGTCATGGCCTGTTGAATTAACAAGGTAAATATATTTGTTCAACACATGCATAGTAACCATAATCAAATAGCAGAGCAGACTTGATAGGCCAAATAGCCTATGTCTTATGGTGTATGGTCTCATTCAAAATGCTGAAGAACCTCTGCAGATTGGTAACATACATTGCCTAGAAAAAGTATTCACCCCCCCCCCCACCTTGGAAATTTTCATATTTTATTGTTTTACAACATTAAATCTCAGTGAATTTAAATTGGCTTTTTTGACACTGATCAACAGAAAAAGACTCTTTTGTGTCAAAGTGAAAACAGATCTCCACAAAGTGATCTAAATTAATTACAGGTCATTTACTTATTGATTGCATAAGTATTCACCCCCTTCAATTTAGTAGATACACCTTTGGCATCAATTACAGCCTTGAGTCTGTGTGGATAGGTCTCTATCAGCTTTGCATATCTGGACACTGCAATTTTTCTCCATTCTTCTTTACAAAACTGTTCAGACTCTGTCAGATTGCATGGGGATCATGACTGAACAGACCTTTTCAAGTCCAGCCACAAATTCTCAACTAGATTGAGGTCCAGACTCTGACTTGGCTACTTTAGGACATTAATTTTGTTGTTTTAAGCCATTCCTGTGTAGCTTTGGCTTTATGGTTGGGGTCATTGTCTTGCTGGAAAACAAATCTTCTCCCAGGTCACAGTTCCCTTGCAGATTGCATCAGGTTTTCCTCCAAGATTTCCCTGTATTTTGCTGCCTTCATTTTACCCTCTACCTTCACAAGCCTTCCAGGGCCTGCTGCAGTGAAGCATCCCCACAGCATGATGCAGCCACCACCATGCTTCACGGTAAGGATGGTGTGTTTTTGATGATGTGCAGTGTTTGGCATTTGGTCTGATGGTCAAAGAGCTCAAATTTGGTTCCATCAGACCCTAAAACCTTATTCCAGTTGACTTCAGAGTCTCCCACATGCCTTCTGGCAAACACTAGCTGAGATTTCATATCAGTTTTTTTCAACAGTGGCTTTCTCTTTGCCACTCTCCCATGAAGCTGTGACCGATGAAGCACCCAGGCAACAGTTATATGCGCAGCCTCTCCCATCTCAGCCACTGAAACTTGTAACTGCTCCAGAGTTATCATAAGTCTCTTGGTGGCCTCCTTCACTAGTCCCCTTCTTGTAAGGTCGCTCAGTTTTTGAGGACAGCCTGCTCTAGGCAGATTTACAGCGGTGCCATATTCTTTCCATTTCCTGATGACTGACTGAACTGTACTCCAAGGGATATTCAGTGACATTGACATGTTCTTGTATCCATCCCCTGACTTCTTTCAATAACTTTTTCACAGAATTGCTTGGCGGGTTCTTCTGTCTTCATGGTATAGTTTTTGCCGGGATACTGACTCACCAGCAGTTGGACCCTCCAGGTACAGGTGTATTTTTGCTGCAATCATTTGAAACACCTTGACTGCACACAGGTGATCTCCATTTAACTAATTCAGTGACTTCTAAAACCAATTGGCTGCACCAGTGATGATTTGGTGTGTCATATTAAAGGGAGTGAATACTAATACAAATCAATTATTTGGTGTTTTATATTTGTAGTTAATTTAGATCACTCTGCAGAGATTTGTTTCCACTTTGACATAAAAGGGTCTTTTCCTGTTGATCAGTGTCAAAAAAATGCCAAATTAAATCCACTGTGGTTCAATGTTGTAAAACAATAAAACATGAAAACTTTTTATAGTGCGGAAAAGTGCGCATGCACCGGTCGTGCATGCAGCCTGGTACAGCCGTTCTGATCTATTCTTACTTTCTTCTTCCTACTTTTTAATTTACGTTATTTTTTGTATTTTTTTTTCTCACGGTAACACGTCGAAGCTACACCCTCTCTAACATGCTGGTAGAGAGAGTTTTATTTGGGTTTTCTTTAGCGCTGGAAATGGTTACATCCCGACAAGCGGGACAGAAGCAAGGTCGCATTGTGTATTTCACAGACCAGCAAAGACCGGCCAGCTTAGCGAACAGAGCGGTGGACACCCCTGCTGAAATCCGGAGGAAAACACACAGAGGGGGAATCACAAAGCCAAGGAAAGAGGACCGGGTCGAGACAACAGAGACTTTTGGAGAAGAGGAATTCGGTGGGTAATACCGTTCCGGCTGACCGGAAGTGCACTGAGAGCGGTAAGCGTAAAGGAGTTCGGCGCTTACTGTTCTGGCTAACAACGGATGGTGCAATCCGGGGTATATCACGATCGAGGAAGGTGTTTGCAGACTGGATACTGAACTTTTTACTGTTGGACTTTGGCCACATTCCACCGTGATACAACACTGGGCGGCGCAGGATGCCTGTGGCCATCGAACGTGCAGCTCCTCCCGCGGAGGGTCAGACACCCTGAGCCAATAGACTGGTCCTGGACTTATTTTCCATCTGGCATAGTTTGCATTTTGGTGTTTGATTGTTGGGGTTTTTTGTATTGCTATATTTACGCTCTATTCTTGGTTGGTGCGGCTATAACAAAACCAAATTTCCCTCTGGATTAATAAAGTATATCTATCTATAGGCACTGTATGTTATGTTATTTGGGGTAGGATGTATTGTTTTATTTAAGTACGTGCACATAGTGCCGATATCAATTTTGTATGCAGTTCTCCAGTAACCCTAGTCCACTATTCCACTACGTGAGGTCTAGGAGATAATGGGAAGATCTGGCACGTCCTACACTATCAAACTTCTGAACGAGCTACCTCTTTCACATCATCTTTTTGGCGGTGCTACATGTTCTCGAACTTTTAATTTCACCTCTCTCAGTTATTCTAATATCTGCCTACCATTTTGCACTACTTCAGACTGTACTCTTATTCTTTGCTGCATTCTGTTGCTTTTAAGTCATCACTGTGTTTATTGTTGCATTTATTATGAGATTGTGCACTCTTTACTCTGTGACGTGAGCTTCACACAAACAAGGAAGTTCATTGGCCCCGGTGCATATGACAATAATCTAATCTGGACTCATAAAGGTGTTCTCTTTGCTGGCTCCATTTCAAGGGAGGTCACTGGGAGGTGGGGCAGAGATGTGATTGGGTCCTGCTCCATAATGGGGAAAGGGTTTGGAGGAGAATTGGAGTCACCACAGTCAGGAGACCCACAAATTGAAGGGACTGCGGAGCAAAATTAACAGCTGAAAGCAAGTCCTCACTGAATAGGCAGCTCTCCTTCAGAGAAGGGGCAGGCTGGCCTCCTTTAAGTGACACAATATCTGCTCTCAGTCCTCTCGTTAAGACCCATTTCTCTGTGAGACCTGTGGCAAATTGTTTGATACCATTACACTGATCCCATCCAATGGGAACCAGCTTTGCAAACTCTGTTCTGTCCACAAAGGATCAAATACTCCAATAAACTCCTGCACGGAATGTTGGCAGAGGCAGAGAGTCTGTACTTTGACTTGTATTTAAACACGCAGTGTGAACTATTGAATAGTAAGGTGAAGAATAAAGGGGTAGACTGTTTTCTAACTGGGAGAAAATTCAGAAATCAGAGGTAGAAAGGGACTTGGGATTCCCTTAAGGGCATCTTGCAGCTTGCAGTCAGGTAGTAAGGAAGGCACATGCAGTGTTAGCATTCATTTTGAGGGAACTAGAATATAAAAGCAAGGATGGACTGTTGAGGATTTATAATACAATAATCATTTCACATTTAGAATATTGTGAGCAAATTTGGATCCCGTGTCTAAGGAAAAATGTGTTGGCTCTGGAGGGGATCCAGTGTACATTCACAAGAATGATCTTAGGAAAGAATGAATTTATGAGAGCATTTGATAGCTCTGGACCTGTACTTGATGGATTTCAGAAGAGTTTCTCATTGAAACCTACTGAATACTGAAAGACCTGCATAGACTGGACATGGAGAGGAGGTTTCAATAGGTGCATTTAGTGTCAGGGAAATGTATACAATATACAGCCTGAAATTCGTTTTCTTCACAAACATCCACAGAAACAGAAGCATGCCCCAAAGAATGAATGACAGTTAAATGTTAGAACCCCAAAGCTCCCCCCAGCTCCCCCTCCCACATGTAAACAGCAGTAAAGTGTTGTCACCCCTCCCCCACCAGCAAAAACCCATCGGCACCCTCCACTGAGCACTCAAGCCAGCAGCAAAGCATCAATAAGGACACAGTCTTGCAGTACCCCAAAGTCTACTCATTCACCCGGTGATTCGACATACCACAGGCTCTCTCTCTCCCTAATAAGGGAAAAGGAGGTGTTTCCGTTTCACAGCGAGAGGGGAGACATAACAAAACAGCTAGCCAATTTATGGTGTTAAAAGTCCGTTGCGTTGATCTTTCCGGCTCTGTGCCATAAGAACTTCGGTCTCTGGGCACACAGCCAGCACCCAGCTCGCTGCTTTTGACCTTCCGTGTCCTCCCATGACGCATCAGGCAGCGGCGACACCGGCCTCGAGTGCGCCCACCTCCAGAGTCAGGAAAATCCGGCACCCTGAAGGCGCGCTAGTCCAGGCCGCATCCTAGGCATATGGAAAAGCAGCTGGTCGCGAAACCCTGCGAGGGGGTACCATTTCCGCAAAGAACCCAAGTCAGCATGTAACTCCAGGTCAGGGACTTCAAAAGAACCTTGAAAAAGGAAGAAAGAGATATTAAAGATAGAAATAGAGCTGTTTCCAAAGATGTAAGCAAAGGAGTCGCCATTAGGCGCCTTTATCCTAAGCTCTTCCCCTCCAGTGAGGTTTGCATCAGTAAGGGTGTCTAACATCGAAGGCCACAGCCTCAGAATAAAGTGATGTCCCTTTAAAACTGAGATGAGGAGAACTTTCTCCAGCCTGAGGTTAGTGAATTTGTGGAATTCACTGCCATGGAGGCTTGCGGAGACAAGTCATTGGGTGTATTTAAGGCAGAGAACAATAGGTTCCTGATTGGTATGGAGGGTAATGAAATTGGAAGGTGGGAGAATGAGGTTGAAGACAGAAAAACAAAATCAGCCGTGATTGAATGGCTGAACTGATTCAAAGGGCCAAATGGTTCCTACAACTACGCAAACACGAGGAAATCTGCAGATGCTGGAATTTCATGCAATACACATAAAAGTTGCTGGTGAACGCAGCAGGCCAGGCAGCATCTCTCGGAAGAGGTACAGTCGACGTTTAGGGTCTTGGCCCAAAATGTGGACTGTACCTCTTCCTAGAGATGCTGCCTGGCCTGGTGCGTTCACCAGCAACTTTTATGTGTGTTGGTTCCTACAACTTATGGTCTCATTGGTGTCGGCTGGTGTAACCTATTAATTTAACCTCGCATCTTTTTGTCTTTTATTTCCTATTTGCTCTTTGTCCTTTTAAAGCACTTTGAGCTACATTGCTTGTATGAAAAGTGCTCTGGAAGTAAATTATTATTATTACTAACTCTCTCTTGCACAAGTCCATCCAAATCTCTATAATTCTTCTGCCACTTCCAGTACCTTCGTTGAGTGCTTTTTCAGCATGTGGGTGGAAACTGGGGCACACAGAGCAAGCCCACACCGTCACAAGGAGAACAAGCAGACTCATGCAAGCAGCTGTCGAGGCAAGCGGCAGACCAGCTGTGGAACAGCAGCACCCACTAATGTACCACTATGCTAATGTAAAGCAGTCAGAAATACTCTGAAATAGTGGCAGTGCAATAAGGATACAGAGCTGTGTTTTACGCCCTGAATGTAATAAATCTCCCATTGCTGCTGCGTTTGCTTTTCCTTCATTTGAACCTGTTTCTTTATTGCCCTGGTGTCAGAGGCTGATTTAGGTACAATTTCCCTGGCAGTTGGAGACATCTTTTACTGATTGAGGCACTGTTGACTTAGTCAAATATATTCAAATAGTGTCCTTATCTACAAGAATCTCTCACCACATCCATCATTTTAAGACTTGACCCACGCAGCTCTTTTACCTAACCAGGAAATAAGATGTGGCAACTGCTCAAGCCTCTGTAACTTCTCTGAAATAACCCACCAATAGTAAATGAACAGCCGGTTTGGCTGTTGCAGAATTTATTTGGCTGCAATTATTTTTAATTACTTTTGGAAATGGGACATGAAATGTTTTCGTCTCTGCTTAATCTTTTTCAGTTTCTGCTAAACTTCATGCTTTTAGTTTTTGTTTCTCTTATGGAATTTGGGTTTTATAAATTTGCTCCTGCACTCAGTGGCAACTTTATTAGTTACCTCCTGTCCCTAATAAAGTGAACACTGAGTGTATGCTCATGATTTCTCCTGCTGTAGCCCATCCACTTCAGACAGTGCATGGCCATTTTGTATTGCTCTGTAGACCTGAGACAGAGCGGGGTCTTTTCTGGTTTCCCTTTGGATCGTCTCTGCCGTAATAAGAAGGTTTTCAATTTGCAATAGGAGTAATATGTTGAGAGGAGTGTCCTCTATTTTAAAATTTTCAGGTTATCCGAGAATAATTGGGACAATCCATCAGCATTTCTCTGATCAGTTGTCCTCTTGAATTCAATCTTGTAATTGTGTCCTCCAAGAAACAGAGCCCACCTCTGCATTTATGTTGGTGCTGTTAGTAGATTGAAAATCGACACTAGTGGTTGACGAGGATAAACTCTGTCCCATACAAGTACTGGTTGAAGTGTTTTACACCCCAAAGCAGACTCAAGGCCCCTCTGTCTAACTGTGCTTAATTTTTCTCTGCAGCTGTAAGAGAAAGTGGGGCAAAAGCTATGGGGTGTTCATTTCCTTCACTCATAACATATGACATGACTGTTCCTCTACCATAAGGCGAGGCATCGTACAGGCAAGCTTCATTGAACAATGTGGATCATAGTGTGTGTGTGTACAGTGTATGAGGCTACCATTTCCTTTACCTTTTTAAAAGCCACCTCACGCTGCCTTGTCAATTGCCATTTGTTCCTGATCTGTAGTCGTGAGTTCAAGGGGTGGAGCACAGTAGTCAGGTTTGGCAGGAACCTGTTATAATAATTGACAAATCCTAAAAAGGACCATATCTATGACATGTCCTTTGGCCTTGCGGCATCCACCACTACTTGAATTTCCTCAGCACACTTGTGTAATCCTTGTGCATCAATGGTGTGACCACAAAAGAGTGATGCTTGGGCTAAAAAAATCGCACTTGATGCATTGTGCTCTGAATCCATAATCGTCTAATAATTTTAACACTGCCTTGAGGTTTTGGAGATATTCCTTGCATTCCTTACTGGTTATAATGATGTGATCTAGGTAACACTGAGTGCCTGGGCGGCCTTGTCACACCTGGTCCACAGCCTTCAACCAGGGTCATTTGCTATTTCAAAAAATAAGCCTATTATAGCGATAAAGCTCTTTGTTTTTATAGTGAGAGACATTTTAGACTCTTCTTCCATCTCCATCTGTAAGGAGTCCTCAGCTATGTCCACTTTGCTAAAGTTTTCCCCCAGAAAGGTTGCAAAGATATCTTCTATCCTGGGCAGTGGTCTACTTTCAGTACTGAGTTGATACAGTCATAGAGTCAACAAAAAACTCAGCGCAGAAACAAGCCCTGCGGGCCCATCTAATCTGGTCAAACCATTTAAACTGCCAAGTCCCATCAACCGCACCCAAATCATAGCCCTCCATACCCCTACCATCCATGTATCTTTCCAAACTTCTCTCAAGTGTTGAAATCAAACTCGCATGCACCACTTGTGCTGGTAGCTTGTTCAATGCTCTCATGACCCTCTGAGTGAAGAAGTTTTCCCTCACGTTCCCCCTAAGCTTTACACCTTTCACCCTTAGCCCATGACCTCTGGTTGTAGTCCCACCCAACCTCAATAGAAAAAGCCTGCTTGCATTTACCCTATCTATACCCCTCATAATTCTGTATACTATCAAATCTCTCCTCAATCTTCCATATTCTGAGGAATGAAGTCCTAACCTATTCAATATTTCCTTACAATTCAGGTCCTCCAGTCCTGACAAACATCCTTGCAAATTTTCTCAGTACTCCTTCAATCTTATTTACATCGTTCCTGTAGGTAGGTGACCAAAACTGCATACAATACTCCAAATTAGGTCTCACCAAAGGTCTTATACAACTTCAACATAACATCCCATTTCCTGTACTTAGTATTTTGATTTATGTAGGCCAATGAGCCAAAAGCTTTCTTTATGAGCCTATCTACCTGTGTCATTCACTTTCAATGAATTATGAAATTATCTTTTCTCCAGTATAAATTCTTAGTTGGATGTCTGCAGGCTTCAGTCCAGTATCTTTGAAATGCCATTCAAACTTATTTTGTGGAATGACTGAAATAGCCGAGCCAGTGTCTGATTCCATTCTGATTATTTTGCCGTTCACTTCTGGTGTAAGCCATATTACTTGTTTCTTATTAGTTTTCACATTGTGAAGCTTAAGGCTACCCAGTCCTGTGTCACTCCCGTCATTATCAGATTTTTCATCAACAGCATGCAGATTAGAGCTCTTTTTGAAACTGCAACTTAACTTTTTATCTTTTATCATCCCTTTACAACTTAATTATTTCTGTCTGCCCGCCATGCTCTTTGTCTGTGTCCTACTTTGTTGTATTTTCTACAAGTTTCACCTTCAAACCCACATTGGTCTGGTGTATGTGAGCCGCTGCCGCAACAGTAACACAATTTGTTCAGCCAGGCAAGTTTCTGTGTAGATGTTGCAATTTTGTCCGTGCTCAGTTTCATTTCTGACTGCAACTCAATTGTGTCTCTAGCTACCGTTTCCATTGATACAGCAACTTCAACTGTTCTTTTAAATGTGAGTCGTGCCTCAGTTTAGTGTAGTTTTTGAGTGCTTTCTTGTAAGATTTGACAAACTAAACGATCTGGTAGTGCATCATTAAGCCCATCACTAACTGATATTGCTCAGACAACCTCTTTAGCTCAGTCAAATAAGCTGATATGGAATCTTCTTCCCTTTGATTCTGCATTTGAGGCCTAAAGCATTCTGTAATTAACAATGGTTCTGGTTCTAAGTGTTCCTGTATTACAATCACAATAGCAGCAAAACTCATTTTGTCTGGTTGGGTTAGAGCAGTCAAATTTCTAAGCAAACTGTATGCTCTTCCCACAACATGTCAAAGCAATTATGAAGAAAGCATGGAAACACCTCTACTTCTTTAGGGGTTAATGAGGATTTGGCGTGATATCTAAAATGTTGTCAAACATCTGTAGATGTGTGGTGGAGAGTATATTGACTGGATGCCTCACAGCCTGGCATGGAAACACCAATGCCCTTGAATGGAAAATCCCACATAAAGTGGAGGATATGGCCCAGTCCATAATGGGTAAAGCCCTCCTCATTATTGAGGACAGCAGGAAAGCAGCATCCATTATCAGGGACTCCAATCACTCAGGTCTCTTCTCAGTGCTGCCATCAGGAAGAAGATGCAGGAGCCTCAGGACTCACAAACCAGATTCAGGAACAGTTATTACTTCTCATTTATCAGGCTCTTGAACCAAAGGGGATAATTTCACTCAACTTCACTTGCCCCATCATTGCAAAGTTCCCACAACCTATGGACTCACTTTCAAGAATTCTTCATCTCATCTTCTCAATATTGATTGCTTTTTTTATTTATTATTATTTCTTTCTTTTTTTATTTCCACAGTCTGTTGTCTTTTGCAAACCGGCTGAATACCCGAGTTGGTGCGGTCTTTCATTGATTCTATTATGGTTGTTATTCTATTATGGACTTATTGAGAATGCCCACAAGAAAATGAAACTTAGGGTTGTATATCGTGACACATATGTAGTTTAATAATAAATTAACTTCAAACTTTGACATTTCTGCCAACTCCAAAACATTAAAACTAATTGAAGGAAATACATGTATGCTGAGTTTTTACTTTAAATGAAGCACGTGCATATGACGCGGTGGTGTAATAATGTACTTTGTGCATATAACCCATAATAAATTATGCAAACAAAGAATGCATAATCAGACAATATATCTACAACACCGCTTGAATATCACTGTAATATTAAATACACAACAGTAAAATTTACTGCAAGTACACAATGGAAAGAAAAGCTATTGAAGGAGAACTTTCACAGACTGGGTCCATGTGGTTATACACTCAATATTCCAGAGATACAGACGGCAAATTGTTACCTCAATGGAGCCCCTAGGAATACACTGTCCCACCCTGACTATTGGTTTCAAAGCAATGTCTCTCATGCTGATGCAAGGTATGTGATGTGACTTATTACTGTGTGGCTGAGCTTACCGTACCATGGGCAAAAAACAACAGAACACATCCACACACGTGCAGTTATTCCCTGCCTGTATCTCTCATCCATCCCTCACACCCAGGCAGCACCACAGTAATGTGGCAGCTAGTGCGACACTATTGCAGCTTGGGGTGTCAGAGTTTGGAGTTCAATTCCGACGCTGGCTGTAAGGAGTTTCTATGTTCTCCCCATGACCACGTGGGTTTCCTCCACAGGCTCTGGTTTCCTCCCAGAATCCAAAGATGTACCAGCTAGTAGGTTAATTGGTCATTGTAAATTGTCCTGTGGTTAAATATGTGGGTGGTGAGGTTCGTTGAGCCAGAGGGGCTGTTCTGCGCTGTATCATTAAGGCATCTGTTAGCCTTGCGAGACCATAGATCTGCGCCTGGAAAGCCTTCACTCTCCAGGGCGCAGGCCTGGGCAAGGTTGTATGGAAGACCAGCAGTTGCCCCTGCTGCAAGTCGTCCCTCTCCACGACACCGACGTTGTCCAAGGGAAGGGCATTAGGACCCATACAGCTTGGCACCAGTGTTGTCGCAGAGCAATGTGTGATTAAGTGCCTTGCTCAAGGACACAACACATTCTCTCGGCTGGGGCTCGAACTCACGACCTTCAGGTAGCTAGTCCAATGCCTTAACCACCTGGCCATGTGCCCACACGTGTGCTGTATCACTAAATAAATTTTAAAGAGTTCTGCTCACATATGATCTTCTACAAGTTCTCATTCATGCTCACACACAAGTACACATTTCAATCCATATTCACACTAACAATGTGTGAAATGTCACTCACACTAACAGTCATACATTTACTCTGACACACACTAGCACTTTCACACACCAACACAAGTTCACATACAAATTCACACAACTCATTCACCTATGCCTTAACACACATAGACACCCATCAATGTGCACAGAAACACACACACACACACACACACACACACGGTTCCTTGAATTCCACTGCCAGCTACCCAGTCATATACTTAGTATCTCCAGGAGTCCTGTGACCACAATCTGCAAACGTTGCATGGGGCCAACGCTGAGCCCTCCTGCAGGTCGCACAGCATCCTGACACGGAGCCTAAATCCCGAGACTCCCTGCCCAACAGCACCAGGGGAGCGCCAGCACCCAAAGGACTGGCTTGCTTTAAGAACTTAGCTCAGCACCGCCTTCTGGGAGGCAATGAGACATCAGCAAGGAGTGCCAGCACTGTCAGCGATACCCAGATCCTCAAGATGAAAAATGAAATCTGCAGTCTTCAGACTTGGAGCTACACATTCGCAGAGATTTTCCCTTCAGAGTTACAGGGAATCTACAAGTCTGTGTCCACCTTTTTCAGCACCTGTTACCAAAGGAGAAAGGATTTACAAGGGGCGAGAGCCTGCTGCTCTACAGGAATTTCTCTCAGGGAACTAATAACTTTTCATTATTCCTTTCATCACAGTGGACAGCTCTGGACTTGCTGCTCACTTTCCAGGCAGCCAAGGACAGGACTGACATCCCAGACCCTCTCCATACTGCTGACCCACCCAATCGACACCAAGATCAGTAAGAGAAATTACAAAGGATTATTTTTAATGTTTAGATCCCTAGCAATGACGCTGAGGCACCATTCAACCTGCCCTTCTCTAATGAGATTCAATTGTATTAGAAGCAACGTAGAACTGATTCACTGAGATGATCCCTGGGATGGAGGGGTTATTTTAGCAGCAAGGATTGAGCGTTCTGAGTCTCTACTCCCAGGAGTTTAGAGCATTAAAAGGTGGAGTTTGAACTTTGAGTTTGCGGAAACTTGGTATGTTGTCAGAGACACTGGCAAATATCCACAGATGTACGGTGGGGAGTATTCTGACTGGTTGCCTCACGGCCTGGTGTGCAGGCTCCAATGCACAGGATCGAAAGGGGCTGCAGAGAGTTGTAAACTCAGCCAGCTCCATCATGGACACAACCCTCCTCAACAATCTGGACATCTTCAAGAAGGAAGCACCCATCAAGGACCATCACCAACCAGGATGTGCTCTCTTCTCATTACTACCATCGGGGAGGAAATACAGCAGCCTGAAGGCCCACACCCAATGTTTCTGGAGGAGTCTATTCCCTCTGCCATCAGGTTTCTGAACGGCCCATGAACCCGTGAACGCTACCTCACTAGTCCTCTGCAGCACTATTTATTTATTTTAGCTTTTTATTGTAGCACAGTGATGTTTTACGTCTAGCACTGACCTGCCAACAAATTTCACAACATATGCCAGTGATAAAAACCTGATTCTGATTCACAGAAGGTTCACGAGGGCACTGATAGGTGCTTGACAGGACAATGACTTCCCCTCCCAACCATTGCTGTTGTGGAAACCACATCCTGAGCATTAAATGCAATGGGCCCTTTATCTTCAGCCTGTTTCTCTTTCCATAGATGCTGCCAAACTTCCTGAGCTTCTCCAGCATTTTTTGCTTTTGTTTCAGATTTCCAGAAGCTAATTTTTTTTGTAGATTTTCACGTACCTCTCTACTCTCCTGTCTCCACCCTTCCTTTACTGCTGAAACAACGTTCAATATTTGCCTGAGGAACAGCAACTCATCTTCTGTCTGGATAAGTTCTGTACTATCCCACACTGACCCACATTGTCACACTGCCTCACACTGCCTCTGTTTTGACCAACACTGTCGTGTTCAACTTATACTATCTGTTCAGAGCCACTCTGTCCCACACTGTTCAGCACCATCTTATACTTCCAGTATTGACCACATCGTCCTACTCATCCCATACTAATTTTCACATTTTCACATTGTCTGGTACTGTTCCATATTTTTCCCATTTGTCCCAGTTGGGGAGGAAAGGAAAAGGGCTGGAGAAGAAGGAATCTGACAGGAGAAGATAGTGAACCATAGGAGAAAGAGAAGGCGGAAGGGCACCGGGGGGTAGGTGATAGGCAGACAGGAAGAGGTAAGAGGCAAGAGTGAGGAATAGAGTAAGATGGGAGGGGGAGGGAAAATTTTTTTACCAGATGGAGAAATCGATATTCATGCCATCAGGTTGGAGGCTACCCAGATGGAATAAAAGGTGTTGATCTTCCACCCTGAGGGTGGCCTCATCATGACACAAGAGGAGGCCATAGATCAACGTGTCGGAATGGGAATGAGAATAGGAATTAAAGTGTTTGGTGAACGGGAAGTTCCATTTTTAGCAGATGGGGTGTATGTTCTTGATGAAGCAGATTCCTTCCTCTCCAACCCTTTCCCTCTCCTACCCATCTGGTTTCACCTATCACCTCCTAGCTATCCTCCTTCCCCTCCCCAAAAACCCCCACCTTTTCATTCAAGCACTTTCCCCCTTCTTTTCCAGTCCTGAGAGAAGGGTCTCAGCTCAAAACGTTGACTGTTTAGCCATTCCCAAAGATACCTCCTGATCTGCTGAGTTCCTCCAGCATTTTGAATGTGCTGCTTTAGATTTCCAGCATCTGCAGAATTTCTCGTGTTAATGACGTAAAAAGCAGCTTACTTACTGGAAGCAATATTCTTGACAAACCAACTGAATGTGAAATGAACTGTGCCATCAGAGGCCAGAACAGATCCTATTTTATCTGTCTCACAATGCAATCAACAATCCTAGATATAACCATTCACATGCACACCAAGGGCAATTCAATTAACCCACCAGCTCACAATATTTGAGGGGTGGAGGAGGAAAACCAGAGCATTCTGAGAAACCCAGGGAGAAGGTTCAAGCTCAATGCAGACAGCACCCGGGGTCAGGGTCAAACAGGGCCGCTGGATTTGTGAGGGTGTGGCTCCTTCAGCTGCTCAAGAAGAAGATGACAGATGACTTGAGAGATATCTTTAAGATAGCACAGAGGTTTGAAGAGCCATACACTAAGAGGATGTTATTTATTTATTTATTTATTCGCGGGGTGTGGGCGTCGCTAGCTATACCGGCATTTATTGCCCATCCCTAGGGCAATAATGTTCTTGCTTCTGCCATTAGTATGACAGGCACCAAGATACTTAAGGGCTGTTCAACTTGTTTACCTGCGAGTGGTAAGTGTGTGGGCTCACTCCTGGTAAGAATGGTCCAAGCCAAGGGCGTAGTCAATGGGTGAAACTCATATCCACCCAATTAGTGCTGGTCAGAGGTAGTATTGAGGGGGCATAACTTTAGGAGATCTGCTTAAGGTACAGCTTTAAAATAATCATATTCAGTGTGGCCCTTGCATCCTCCTGAGGAGAAGGGGCAATAGTTTGACAGTAACTGAAGCCTTTGATGTTTGCTTGAACCTTTCTTTAAGCTACTGATGAAAGACCATCAACCTGAAATGTCAAATGTCTTAACTCATCCAGCATAATATCAGAAACAGAGAGTTAACATCACAGGAGTGACACAGAAGGGCCACACAATGACCGCTGCCAACTTGAGAAAGTCCAGCCATCTTCCCTTAATCGCAATGGCCTGGTGATGACAGAGCCACTTACTACTCACACCCTGGGGGAGAATCACCACTGAATGGAAACTCAGTTAGACCAACCACATTAATATAGTGGCTACAGAGGCAGGGTTTCCTGCACTGCCTGACACTCCAAAGGATTTTCCACTATCTACAAGGCAAATATCCAGTGCATAGTGGAATCCTCTCCACTTGTCAGGATGAGTAAACTCTCTCAAGAAGCTTAACATCAACCAGGACAAAATAACTTGTTTGACTTGCACCTCAGTATTCATTCCACCTGCCATCAGTGGCTGCAGTGTATATGTCCAAAATGCCCTTGAGTGCTACTCCAATAGTGCTGTCCTCTCCTACTGATAAACAAATGCAGGTGCATGGGAACACCAGCACCTACAGGTTTCTCTCCAAGTTACTTTCCATCCTAATTTGGAAAAATATCAGTGGTCCTTCTAAATCACTGGGTGGGTGTAAATCCTGGAATTCCCATCTCAATGGCACTTTCACCAAAGAACTGCACTGGACAGCTAACCACCTCCTTCTCAACAACAATTAGGAATGGGCAATACGAGTGTTAACAGTAACTCTCAGATCCAAAATAAACTGGCCTTCTCAGTGGGTGAGCATTTCAAAGACAGTGACCACAACTTCCTTACCTTTGCCATACCCTTGGAAAGGGACAGGAGCAGGGAGTATAGGAAAATATTTAATTGGGGAAGAGTGAATTATGATGCTATTAGACAGGAATTTGGAAGCATAAATTGGGAACAGATGTACTCAGCGAAATGCCCAATGGAAATGTAGAGGCTGGTTAGGGAGCACTTGTATGGGGTACTTAATATGTTTATCGCTTTGAGGCAGGGAAAGGATGGTAGTGAAGGAACAATGATTGATAAGGGATGTGGATGTCTAGTCAAGAGCATACTTATGGTTTGGGAAGCAAGGATCAGACAGTTAGAGATTGGCAGGTATAACATTGTGGACATCACTGAGTCGTGGCTGAAAGAAGATAATAGTTGGGAGCTTAACATCCAAGGATACATATTGTATTGAAAGGACAGGCAGGTAGGTAGAGGGGTGGTGTGGCTCTGTTGGTAAAAAATGAAATCAAATCCTTAGAAAGAATTGATATTGAATTGGAAACTGTAGAATCCTTTTGGGTAGAGTTAGGAAACTGCAAGGATTAAAGAAAACCCTGATGGGAGTTATATACAGGCATCCAAACAGTAGCCAGGATGTGGGTACGAATTACAATGGGAGATAGAAAAGGCATATCAAAAGGGAATGCTCCGATGGTCATGGGGGATTTTCATATGCAGGTTGATGGGAAAATCAGGTTGTACTGATCTCAAGACAGAGTATTTGTAGAATGCATACAAGATAGCTTTTTAAGCAGCTTATGATTGAGCCCAGTAGGAGAAAGGCAATTCTGGATTGGGTGTTGAGTAATGAATCAGATTTGATTAGGGAATTAAGGTAAAGGGAGCTTAAGGTAAAGGAACCCTTAGAAATCAATGATCGTGATATGATAGAATTCACTCTATAGCTTCAGAGAGAGAAGATAAAGTCAGATATATCAATATTACAATGGAGTAAAGGCATGAGAAAGGAGATGGCCAAAGTTGATTGGAAGGGGACAATAGCAGGGATGACGGCAGAACAGCGATGGCTGGAGTTTCTAGGAGCAATTCAGAAGGCACAGGATTGATACATTCCAAATGTGAAGAGGTATTCTAAAGACTGATGCAACCATGGCTGACAAGGGAAATCTAAAGCAGCATAAAAGCAAAAGAGAGGGCATATAACAGAACAAAAATTAGTGGAAAGTTATAGGTTTGGGATTCTTTTAAAAACCAGAAAAAGGCAACTGAAAAAAAACCATAAGAGAGAAAAGATTAAATGTAAAGGTAAGCTGGCAAATAATATAAAAGAGGATATCAAAAGTTTTTTTCAGAATATGAAGAACAAAGAACAAAAGAGAGGTGAGAGTGGATATTGAACTGTTGGAAAATGATGCTAGAGAGGTAGTAATGGTGGACAAAAAATGGCTGATCAACTGAATCTGCATCTCCTCCATTTCCCAGACATCTACGTCACCCATCTTCTTGTCACCCTAACAGGGATAAAGTTCCTCTTGAACTAACCTACCACTTCTTGATCCTCCACATCCAATACATGATCTTTCGCTACTCCACCATCTCCAAAGGGATCCTACCACCAAACACATCTTTATCTTCCTTTTGCTCTCTGCAGGGATCACTTGCTCTATGATTCCTTTGTCCATTTGTCCCTCCCCACTAATCCCCCTCCTGGCACTTAACCCTGCAAGCAGCCAAAGTGCTACACCTGCCCATTCACCTCCTCTTTCTTCACTGTGGAAGACACTAGCAGTTTGCCTGGAATTTGAGAGTGTCTGGTGGAAGAAGTGAGTGTAGTTTCTGTTACTAAGGAGAAGGTGCTTGGGAAGCTGAAAGGTCTGAAGGTGGATAAGTCACCTGGACCAGATGGACTACACCCCATGATTCTGAAAGAGGTAGCTGTAGGCATTAGTACTGATCTTTCAAGAATCACTAGTTTCTGAAATGGTTCTGGAGAACTGGAAAATTGCAGATGTCACTCCACTCTTTAAGAAGGGAGAGAGCCAGAAAAAAAATGAAATTATAGGACAGTTAGCCTGACTTCAGTGGTTATGAAGATGTTAGGAATTCATTATTAGAAATGTGTTTTTGGGGTATTTGGATGCACATAATAAAATAGGTCAAAGTCAGCATGATTTCCTTAAGGGGAAATCTTGCCTGACAAATCTATTGGAATTCTTTGAGGAAATAACAGGCAGGATAGACAAAGGAGGATCATTGGATGTTGGTTGCTTGGATTTTCAACTGGCCTTGACAAAGTGCAACATGAAAGACTGCTAAATGTGATAAGAACCGTGGTATTACAGGAGAGAAACTAACATGGATGTAATGTCAGCTGACTGGCAGGAGGCGAAGGGTGGGAGTGAAGGGGGCTTTTGCTGGTTGGCCACTGGTGACAAGTGGTGTTCTGCAGAGATCGGTTTTGGGACCACTTCTTTTCAGGTTAATGTCAATGATTTGGATGTCAGAATTGAAGGTTTTGTGGCTGGGTTTGCGGACAATACAAAGATAGGTGGAGGGGCAGGTAGTGTTGTAGAAGCAGGGAGCCTGCAGAAGAACTTAGACAGATCAGGAAAATGGGTAAAGAAGTAGAAGACAGAATATACAGTAGTGTAGGGAAGTGTATGGTCATGCACTTTGGTAGAAAGAATAAAGGCATATAATATTTTCTAAATGAAGAGGAAATTCAAAACTCTCAGGTGCAAAGGGACTTAAGAGTCCTCATGCAGGATTCCTTAAAAGTGAACTTGCAAGTTGAGTTAACGGTGAGGAAGGCAAATGCAATGTCAACATTCATTTCAAGAGGACTGGAATATCAAAGCAAGGATGTAATAATGAGGCTTTATAAGGCATTGGTCAGACCACACTTGGAGTATTGTGAGCAGTTTTAGGCCTCTTATCCAAGAAAAGATGTGCTGGCATTGGAGAGGGTCCAGAGGAGGTTTATGAGAATGATTCTGGGAGTGAATGGGTTAATGTTTGATGGCTCTGGGCTTGTCCTCGCTGGTGTTTAGAAGAATGAAGGAGAGATCTCATTGAAACCTATTGAAGATTGGAAGGCCTAGAGAGAATGGATGTGGAGAGAATGTTTTCATTAGTGGGAAAGTCTAGGACCAGATGGCACAGCCTCAGGATAGAGCGGAATTCATTGCCCCAGACAGCTGTAGAAGCTACGTCATTGGGTAGATTTAAAGCATGGTGACCTTTGGGTTGGACAACCTGCTCACTTAAGGAAGGTGAAGCGTTTTCCATAGCCTCTCCTTTCCAGGTGTAGTGATCGCCGCAGGACTACTGCTTGGCTTATCATGCAGGACATCACTTGCACGTGGCCTCTCCTATACTACAGTGGCCATAGCAACGCCTTCACATGGCGTCCCTGTCCTTACTGAGTTTGCTATGTCATGGAGTGATTGAGTGTCCAGCGGTATAACTGTGCGGGCAGGCTGGGCTCAACAGCCTTGCCAGGCAGTCTGTCTAGAAGGACAACTCTGATTCCAAACCCAGGTAGATGGAACTCGTTAGCCTTGTCAGGCAGTCTGTCTAGGAGAAGGAAAACGCCGGTTCCAAACCTAGAGCTTTGTAGTCGCTGCAGTTGTTGCAGTTCGCTGTGCCATTGTGGAACGTTCCGCAGCCTGAAGAGTGGAATTGGTTTGCGTACACTGATCCTCGCTATAAACCCACACCGCACAGGCAGGTGCTTCCACAATCAACAGGTCAGGCATCATCTGTAGGGAGAGAAATAGTTTCAACTCAAATACTTTGGATTACCATAAAATGGAAATTTTTAAAATATTTCATGGTTCCAGCACTCTCTGATTTGATTTGCATATTTCTCTCCCCCCTCTTGCACAAGATGTGAGATAAGAGACTGAGAAGCTTTGGATGGGGGCTTAATATCGTGATTTGTCTTTGCATGAAGATGGGCCTTAAAGTAAATTAGCAGTTACACCCAAAGGAGCACACTACCAGAGTACTCAGCGTGAACCTGGAGAAGAGTGAGGCGACAGGAAGGGAGAGGGAAGAAATCCAGGCCGGTGAAGTGGTAAGTGTGGAAAATGTTAGGTTTGTTGAGTAGGTACTGCTAATAGCTACTGATGACTTTTGTGAATATCAACATTCAGGAGGCACAGCAGATAGTGTTATACACCACTGACAATCTATTTTACACTGCTCTCTCACTCTGCAGTTTTCATAGCCATGGCAGATGTACTTGTAAATGTATAACTTACAGAAGGCAGTATGCTGACTGGAACTATGCTCTGGCTTTCCCAAAGTTTCTTGATGTGATGCAAAGCTTGGGTTTTATTGATGAATACAAACTTTACGCAGTCTTGCTCTTGGTGTCAGGTCTGTGCCACAGTTTGCTTCGAACGGTGACATAAATTTTCAAGGAGCCTGGCTCTGAAGCTACCTTTCAAAAAACAGTCTTATCAATGAAATAATATTCTCCTGTAGATGTGGGGATGCGTGTATAGCGGATGGATTGATTTCTCTCATGGGGGAGCTGAGATGGAGTGGAACTCAGTATTATCCCATCTGCCACGTAGGGTTACAGTGTTTCATGTCCAATTTCTGCAGAATATTTTAATAGGAGACAAGCTGTGCAGATATATGCAGACACAAGTGCATCCACTAAACACACACACATACGGTAGATGAAGACCACAAGACCATAAGACATAGGAGCAGAATTAGGCCATTCAGCCCATCGAGTCTGCTCCGCCATTCCATCGTGACTGATCCCGGATCCCGCTCAATCCCATACCACTGCCTTCTCGCCATATCCTTTGATGCCCTGACCGATCAGGAAACAATCAACTTCTGCCTTAAATATACCCATGGACTGGCCTCCAAAGCTGTCTGTGGCAGAGCATTCCATAGATTTGCTACTCTCTGGCTAAAAAAAAGTTCCTCCTTACCTCTGTTCTAAAGGGTTGCCCCTCAATTTTGAGGCCATTCCCTCTAGGTCTGGATACCCCCGCCATAGGAAACATCCTCTCCACATCCACTCTATCTAGCCCTTTCAACATTTGGTAGGTTTCAATGGGAACTCAGGGATGAATTGTAAACCTTAATATAGACACACCTGAGATCAGGATTAACCCCAGGTCACTGGAACTGTAAAGAAGCTGCAGTATCTGCAGCACAGCAATCCCAGTCAAATGATCCCTGCTCCCCCCATTAATATGCCTATCAGAATAAATACAGGCATTTGGCAGCTTCATTATGTAATATTTGTAAGATTGTTCGCCTTTCTCATGTCCAGGAAGGATCAGAAGATCCCGCCATCTCCAACATCGATTCCGATGGACGTGGACGCCTCTAGACCTTGGTCCCTGCTTTCTGCATGGATTGTTCCCTCTGTAATACCCTTGACCATTCTGTGCCCGCTCCCCTCACGCCCCCCTGACCTAATCTCCCTACTGACACATACAAATCCCTGTAAGCGACAGAAAAGCTATATCTACCCATACACCACCTCCCATTCAGGCCCTCAGAGTCCTTCCAGGGAAGGCACCTGTGAATCAGTTGGGGTCATCTATTGTATCCAGTGGACTCCTCTACATTGGCGGGACCTGACGTTAACCGGCGGACTGCTTTGTCGAGCACCTCCACTCCATCGGCCAAAGGCAGACTTTTCCAGTGGCCAACCACGTTAATTCCTGTCCCTATTCTCATTCTGACATGTTGGTCTGTGGCTTCCTCTCTTTCCATGATGAGGCCATTCCCAGGGTGGAAGGGCACCACCTTATATTACGTCCAGGTAGTCTCCAACCTGATGGCATGAATATTAATTTTTCCTTCTGGTAATTCTCCTCCCTCCCCCTCCTCCTTCTTCTATTCCCATTCTGGACTTTTTCCTCTCAGTCTCGCCTGCCTATCACCTCTCCCTTGGTACTCCCTCCTCCCCTTTCTCCTATGGTCTACCTTCTTCTCCTATCAGGTTTCTTCCTCTCCAGACCTTTACCTTTCCCACCCACCTGGTTTCACCTATTACCTTCTTGCTTATCCTTCACCCCCCCCCCCATTTTATCCTGACATCTCCCCCCTTCCTCTTCAGTCCTGAAGAAGAGTGTCGGCTCAAAATGTCAACTGTTTATTCATTGCCGTAGGTGCTGTCTGACCTGCTGAGTGTCACAGTCCATGTTGGCAAAGACAGAAACCAAATGCAGAGGAATGAGAGACTGTCACGTGGAGACAGAGACCAGGATTTACTCAGAAGAGTTCCAACAAAATCTAAGTGGCTCAATAGGGTGACACCATGAGACTCAACATTCTCAAAACTAAGACACGGCGATAAGCACTAATCAGGTATTCGCTTAAATAATGACAGAAAGCAGAAAACTCATGCCAGTCAAAATAAATGTAATAAGATTAAATAGAAACCACAAGAGCTTAACGACTGTCATTAAGACAACAATTAGCAAATACAGATGCTCTTGAAACCTTGGATTCTACGGCTCCCTGCACAGGCCCAAAGGGTTCATGACAGTACCTCATTCACTAAGGCCAGCACCTAATGGGAGCTTGAGACAGGGCTGGTGATCTCAGGACAGACCTGGGGAACTTGAGACATCGAATAAACCTGGGGAGCATCGCACTGAACTCAGAAACATTGAATAAAACTCAGAAGCATGGATTAAGTCTTGGAAGTATTATTTAATATTAGAACTTCTTGCTATTGCTCTTCGTGAGACTAAAAATATCCGTGGGATTTTTGTGAATGAGACCATGAATAAGGTCTCTCTTTGATTTATTGGCTTATATATCTAACCCTGACGAATCCATTCCTGCCCTGCTAAAATTATTTAATGAATTTGGAGGTTTTTCAGGATATAAAATAAATTTTAATAAAAGTGAATTGTTTCCTTTAAATGATTTTGTCTTGATATATGATAATACTCCTTTTAAAGTTACAGACTCTTTTAGATATTGAGGTACTATAATTACTAAAAAACATAAGGATCTATATAAAGACAATTTTCTTCCCTTAGTAGACTCTATGAAGTATTTATTTAGTAGATGGAGTCCACTTACATTTTCACTTGTTGGTCGTATTCATATAGTTAAAATGATGATTTTACCAAAATTTTTATATTTATTTCAGAATATTCCTGTTTTTTTGACGAGGAAGTTTTTTGATCGGATTGATTCTATTATTTTATCTTTTATTTGGAATAATAAAAGACCAAGAATTAGTAAATGTCATTTACAAAAATTGAAAAAGGATGGAGGTCTTGCTTTGCCTAATTTTAGAATGTATTATTGGGCTGTTAATGTGCGATATATGTCTTTTTGGTTATACTGGGTTGATCAGAGTGATCGGTCAATTTGGGTAGACCTGGAACTGAAAGTTGTAAAACAGTTTTACTTAACCTCATTATTAGAAACTTCTTTACCTATGCAATTAGTTAAAGTTGTTCATTTAAACCTATATCCTGTGATTAAGTATTCTTTACAAATTTGGCTCCAGTTCCGCAATTTTTTTAATCTTAAAAAATTTACGCTTCGTAGTTTAATTTACCGAAATTACTATTTTAAGCCTTCTTTGAGTGATCCAATTTTTTTACTTTGGAAAAATAAAGGTATTAATTCTTTTTTGGATTTATTTAAAGAAGATAGATTGATGTCTTTTGAACAATTAATTGATAAATATTCTCTTTCATACTCACACTTTCTGCAATATCTTCAAGTTAGACATTTTTTACAAAAATATTTAAGTAATTTTCCTTACATATTGGAGGCTGACCTGTTAGATACTATTATGAGTATGAATCCTTTGATTAAGGGTTCTATTGGAAGAATTTATAATTTATTAATACAATGGAATAAGCGTCCTTTATCTAAGATTAAACAGGATTGGGAAAAGGAACTTAATTTGACTCTTATGATGGAGGATTGGATGCAGATATTGAAGTTGGTTAACTCTTCTTCAATTTGTGCTAGCCATTCATTGACTTAATTTAAAATTGTACATCGTTATCATTTGACAAAGGAGAGACTTTCTAAAATCTTTTCTAATGTTGATAGTCATTGTGATAGATGTAAAACTGAGATAGCTACACTGACACATATGTTTTGGTCTTGTTCTATATTGGGACAGTTCTGGAAGTCGGTTTTTTCAACAATTTCTAAAGCACTTAAAATTAATTTACAACCTAATAAATTAACTGTGCTTTTTGGAATAATTCCTCAAAATATTCACGGTATTTCTGTGTCTGACCAACATGTTATTGCAGTTGTTACATTGATAGCTAGGAGGGCCATTTTATTGAAGTGGAAGGATACATCAGCTCCCACTTAGTCACAATGGTTCTCTCAAGTGATGCTATGTCTTAGTTTGGAGAAGTTGAACCTTTGAACCTTTATTTGATTTTGAGAAAAGATGGGGCTCATTTGCTCGTTATTATCATTTGAGCCAATTGATATAATTTTTCCACAATCTAATTGTAAATTTTTTAGTATATTTTCTTGCTGGCGGTTTGATGTTTATTTTTAGAAGCTTTTTGTATGACGCATGACTCCGGGGTTGTACACCTAATGGGTTCTTTTTTTTCTCTCACATTTCTGCTTAGTAGGTTTTTTTTGCTATCACAAAATTTTTTTTTCAATCTTTAAGATAATGTTTTTTTTTTGAGGCATTGTAAGTGTTGTTACTTCAAAGTACTCGTGTTATTTTTCCTGTATAATATAACAATAAAAAGATTTGAAAAGAAAGAAAAGTCTTGGAAGTATTGAATAAGTCTTTGAAATGTGGAATAGTCCTTGGAAATATTGAATAGTCCCCAGAAACCTGGAGAGCCATGTGAGACCCAGGAGACTTTGACAACCTTGAAAACCTTCAAAAAGTTCTTGGATATAGACTAGAGAAGCCCAGTACTTGGGCTTAAGGCACTCAATAGCTGACCGAAGTCTGGACACCACTGTACAACCTCTATTGGGTCCGTTATATCACTGGGTCCTTCTGTCACATAGCACACTGGTAAAGAGTGAATCCAAGTGCAGACAGCAACCTTAGGGTTCATTGATAAGAGCTCCAACAATATCTATGTGGCTCGACATGTAACGTTCTCAAAGCTAGGACCCCAGCGATGAGCACTTATCAGGCGTTCACTTAAATAATCACAGTGGGCAGAAAACCCATGCCAGTCAAAATAAATATAACAAGATTAAACTGAAAGCACAAGAGTTAAACGATTGTTGTTAAGACAACAATTAACAATTAACAAATACAGATGCTCTTGAAACCTTGGAGACCAACACTCCCCCACAGGCCATAAGGTCTCATGACATAGGGTTCCTTCAACATTTATTACTTTGTAAGCATTATTGAACACTAAAGATCCTTTATGAAAAAGAAATGTGCCAAAATTTATTCTGGATCATTAAATTAGATTAGATTAGATTATGAGGACACTCAGTCCTCGTTCATTGTAATTTAGAAATGCATGCGTTAAGAAATGATACAATGTTCCTCCAAAGTGATATCACAGAAAAACAGGACGAACCAAAGACTAACACTGACAGAACCACATAATTATAACATAGATTACAGCAGTGCAAAGCAACACCATAATTTGATAAAGAGCAGACAATGGGCACGGTTAAAAAAAAGTCTCAAAGTCCTGATCGACTCCCGATAGTCCCCGATAGCAGGCAGCAAAAGGGAGAAACTCCCTGCCATAAACCTCCAGGCACCGACAACTGCCGATGCATTGGAAGCACCCGACCACAGCCGACTCTGAGTCCGTCCGTCTGAAAACTTCGAGCCTCCGACCAGACCCTCCGATACAGCCTCCTGAGTGCCATCCTCTGCCGAGCGCCTTCAACCTCACCCCGGCTGCTGAAACAAGCAAAACCGAGGATTCTGGGCCTTCTCCTCCGGAGATTCCGGACCACACAGTGGCAGCAGCAGCGAAGTGGGCATTTCAGAAGTTTCTCCAGATGTTCCCCCGTACTCTCACGTCTGTCTCCATCAAATCAGAATTGTGCACGGTCCCCTACTTGACACATAACAGATATCATTCACCAGAGAGGCCACGCGCGCTGCATCGCGCCGCCATCTTCTCCCCCTCCTTAATGAGTCAAAAAGTATGATTGAGTGTTACTACACTGGAATTGATAAGTGCAGGCTGAGGTAATCAGACGATGGACTGGGGTTAGCCACTGAGTGGAACTTAGTTTGAGGAGGGTCTGGATCTCTTGGGGCTTTTGCCTATGTTTAACTTCTGGCCCAATCAAGTTCATTCCTGCTTAACCGCTGGTTTAAGCAATGCATTTAAGAAGAGACCTGAAGGGACTGTGAGATGGGAGGAAGGTTGGTTTATGTAAAGCATAGGCACCAGCACAAAGAGCAGTGATGTACATATAATGATTTACTCTGTTATCATTTCACTCATCTCAATTAACCGTGAGCTCGCTGTTCACCTCTGTGCTTTATCTCATTGTTTCACTGCTAGGAATGGTTAGATTTTGGACCAGGCAAGTGTTGCTCATTGCACAAATGAACAGAGCAGAGCAGGGGAGGTGTGCTGCCCAGTCAGGCACAAGCCACTGAGGGAAGTGCTGCAAAGGCAGCTCGTGTGTGAGTCCTTGTCAAGCTGCTTGGCGGACACAAACTGAACAGTGGGAGGCTGGCGCACAAGGAGCCACGCTGACCTGCTCAGCTAATTCCCTTGTCCTGGCAAGCGGCTGAATGCATTTGAACAACAGAACAGTCTCCAAGAGGCATTGATAGGGAGTGACAGCACCACTCTAGGAAGGCAAGTCAAAGGTCACAGTTGAAGACAGTATCAAAGATCATAGCTGGGGTTTCAGACACGGGAAGATTTGCAGTACAGCTGAGCTGAGGACACAAGTTTTGCAGAAGGCAAAATTTAAGTTTATCATAGGGAAAGACTCTTTGATTGCCAAATTATCTCCCCTCCCACTTCCCCATATTTTGTCTGTAATGCCTCTCCCCAACTCTGCTCAAAGGATCCCAAAACTGAGGCATTAAATCTGCAACACACGCAAAAGATGCTGGTGAATGCAGCAGGCCAGGCAGCATCTATAGGAAGAGGTACAGTCGACGTTTCGGGCCGGGACCCTTCGTCAGGACTAACTGAAAGCAGAGATAGTAAGAGACGAAGGGTCCCGGCCGGAAACGTTGACTGTATCCCTATAGATGCTGCCTGGCCTGCTGTGTTCACCAGCATTTTTTGTGTGTGTTGCTTGAATTTCCAGCATCTGCAGATTTCTTTGTGTCTGCATTAAATCTGCCTTCTGTTCCCCATAAATATGACAGTGTTTCCAACACTCCCTGCTTTTCCTTCTGATCCCCAGTGTTTGCATAATGTAGTTTTTACCTCACCGTGCTACATAGAGACTAAGACCACCAAAATAGGCCTTTTAGCCTATCTAATTCGTGATAACCTGATCTTCTGCCTCGTCTCATCTACCATATCCCTCCAAACCCCTCCATTCCACTTACCCACCCAAACTTTTCATAACCACCCCATGTGAAGAGCTCACTTCCTGCCAACAGAAAGGTAATCGTCTCTTGAAGGCAATGTCCTAAAAGTGGCACCTTACCCGCACTCATGGTCAGTTTTTGACTGGTGTTTCTTTTTATGTCAAAGCCATTTGCAACCAGTACCTAACTTGCACTGCAAGAGGCTTCCCACGTGACTGCACCTCAACACTGCAACTGGTAAAGGTATTCTTTTCTCTTATCTTCAGAATGGCACATGGTGAGAGAATGTGCAGGCAGACGAGGTGTTCTCAGAAAAGAGATCCGACTAAAATCAGCTGCCATGATCATCCCTCTTTACGCATGTTAGATGCCGTTATCACAAAATGATAAATATGTTGACATTGTGTTGCCAAATGTACATACATTATACATTCCAGGATCCTATCCAAGGTCTACGTGGCTCAATGCACAGAGTAACAATGTGCCAATAGCTTTTACTCTGTGGCTATATTTTTTGCATGATACCATTTGAATGTTTTGTTTATGAACAATGTTTCTTCACCCTAATATGAAAGGGTTCCATCATCTATTCTGCTTCTGGTTAGAACTTGTAGAGTCCTGTATTTCCTCCATCTCTCACTCAGAGTGTTTGTAAGCCCTGTACCTGTATCTAGGCACATTCATACTTCCTTAGTATTTCTCAGGACTACTCCGACCTCCTGGATCTGTCCTCAAAACATCTTACATCTGGTAATGAAATCTCACCACATTCGAATGCCTCTCTGTCCCTCTCGCATGTGTCTTCGCGCACACATACCACCTATATATATGTTCGTTTTCATACCAGTAACTTCTGTCTGTCATCCTCAGTGTTCCTGCACCTCATGTACCTCTTTCCTCAGCACTGCTGTTCTCCCGAAGCTATCTCTCAGCAAACCAGTACCTCCTGTATCTGTCCGTCAGCAAACCCAACCCAAGCCTTCATTTCCTCCTTCGTTTCTCCCTTGTTTCCCCCTTGTCTCCTCTCAGCAGCGCATTACACCCCTGTATCAGATACATTCCTCACTTATCTGTGATCATCAGCACGTCTATAACTCCCTTATCACTTTCCCTCAGTACACCAGGACCCCTGTATCTGTATTTGTGCCTCCCAATGTACAGTACTTCCTGTATCTGTTCTGCACCACTCCGACTACTAGTACAATCAAAACAACCCTAATTGCTTCAGTTTAGCCACACTTTAGGTAAATTTTGTTTACTATTGTCACATGTACCGAGCTACAGAGAAAAGCCTTGCTTTGCAAGGCACCCGTAAAGGTTATTTCGGTACAACAGTGCATTGTGATTGTGCAAGGGAAAACAACACAGAATGCAGAATAAAGTGTTACATTTACAAAGAAACTGTTCTGAAGGCATTGTGAAGTCAAGAGTCAAAGGGACACACTTGATAGAACTGCGGCCTCACAATTCCAGTCACACAGGTTCAATCCTCACTGCAAGAGCTGTGTGTGTGGAGGTTACTTGTTGTTCTGGTCCTGTGGGTTTCCCTCTGTGTGATCCAAGGGATAGGTTGATAGATTAAATGGCCATGATAAATTGCCCCAAAGAGTGTAGGTGAGCGATAGAATATGGTGGAATATGCGGATAATGGTGGAATAGAATCACATTGGTGGACATGCAGAGGGAATAAAGTGGGATTAGCATTGAGTTAGTTTAAGTGAGTGCTTGATAGTTGTCAGGGAGCTGGTGGGCCAAACGGGAGTTTATGCCCAGCACAGAATCATACATGACACTGAGGGAGGTTTTTCATTCCCTCATGGCAGGGTTGTTTAGGTAGTATCTGTCCAGCTTTATTCTACCTTCCAGTACTGGGCCTGTAGGTCAAAGCTCTTTAAATACACTTGCTCTGTGACGACACCGGTGCCAAGCTGTATCAGCCATAGAGCCCTTCCCTTGGACAACATCGGTGTCGTGGAGAGGGGAGACTTGCAGCATGGGTAACTGCCGGTTTTCCATACAACCTTGCCCAGGCCTGCACTCTGGAAACCTTCCAAGGCGCAAATCCATGGTCTCACGAGACTAACGGATGCCTATTAAAAAAAAAGTACTATTTAAATGTGACAAAGGCTTCTGTCTCTCCAACCCTTTCAGGCCCTGCCACCTCTGGATGAACAAAAACTAATTTCTTATTCTCTCCCCAATCTTTCCACTAATTACACTAAATTTATAGTCCCATTTTATGACCACTCTCTATGCACCTCATCAATTTATATATCTGATTTACATCTTCCTTCGGACTCCTATTTCTTGAAGGAAACAGCCTCCGTGTATACATTGTTCTTCACAGCTGCAGGTTCCCAGTTCCCCTCGGAAAATGCTCAGAAATCTTCTCTGGACCCCCTCCAGTGCAATCGTAAATCCAGGTAAATTGATCATGAAAAGAACTGCACCCCCTCCTGCTCCTCTGGTGAGGTACACCTCCCTTAGCGGAGGGACAGGAGACACACCGTCGGGTCAGTCCAGGCTTTATCAAATATATCCTGAGTCAACAGATGCCAGCAGGGTAGTGCTAACTGGCCGGGGTATCAACTTGAATGTTTGTCTTTTAGTTCAGAGACAAAGTCCTGCCAACAGATCTACACCCTGCACCAGAGGAAAAATCATCTTAGAACATCTAATTCAGAATTTGTTAGCTCCTTAGAACACCAACGCATACACAGACCATTCAGCAATTTGGAAAGATAACACGGTTCTTGTGTTACACCTATCTCCTGTTTCTCTTTCCAATCCCCTGCATCCCTTGTGCTGCCTACATTACTGACAGCAGCAATGCTTCAAATGGACGCTACGAAACAAAAGTTAGAAATATCCATTATTTCTCCAATTGAGTATTATTCTGGATTCTGTCATACTGTTTTAAATCCTCAACTAAATAAGCACCTTGTCTTTTCTGATTCTGAACTGCATTATAATGAAGCTCCTCTGTGTTGAGGTGATATGCAAATTCCTCAGATTACCAGTGAGATGCTTTGGCAGGGGCTGGTGTTATTTTGCAACACCGTGCGGGGCCTGCTGAGCCTACCCTGGGACTGATCCCCCCGGAAGTGTGAGTGCGCCATCTGGTGTGCTAATTAAGAGTCATCTTGGACACAAGAGGTTCTGCAGATGCAGGAAATCTTCAGCAAAACATACAAAATGCGGGAGGAACTCAGCGAGCCAGGCGCCATCGATGGAGTGGAATAATCAAATTACGTCTCAGGCCGAGACCTGTCATCAAAGCTGGAAAGGAAGGGGGCAGAAGCCAGAATAAGGAGGTGGGGTTAGGGTGGAGTACATGTTGGCAGGTAATAGTTGATGCCGGGAGAGAGGGAAGGTGCGTAGATGGAGAAGGGGGGGTGATGTGACTGCTTGCTTGTACTACCTCCCACTAGGGTTGCCAACTGTCTCGTGTTAGCCGGGACATCCCATATATTGGGCTAAATTGGTTTATCCCATACGGGATCGCCCTTGTCCCGTATTTCCCCCGCTAAGGTAGAGCGTTCCTATGAAACCTTTCGTGCCGAAATGGCGTAAAGCAAAGAAGCAATTACCATTAATTTATATGGGAAAAATTTTTGAGCGTTCCCAGACCCAAAAAATAACCTACCAAGTCATACCAAATAACACATAAAACCTAAAGTAACACTAACATATAGTAAAAGCAGGAATGATATGATAAATACACAGCCTATGTAAAGTAGAAATATTGTATGTACAGTATAGTTTCACTGACCAGAATTGCCAAAAACGATTTGTAGAAAAAAACAGCATGTACACGCGTGCGCATACAGGTGCCCGTGCAAAGCTTCATGGTCATGGTAGTCTTTCTCGGGGTAAACACAAGTATTTGACTGCTACTCTCGTCCCTTATTTGGGAGTGAGAAAGTTGGCAACCCTAACTCCCACCCCTCCTTTCCAGTCCTAATTATTCTTTCTTAAGCACCTGCCCAGTTCTCTTTAGCGATCTTGGGTATCCCTTCCAACAGCTTTTCTCGTACCCTCCCCACATTACCGATAAAATTACTCTTCAAAATGGAACAGTCCATCGCTCCATGGAGCAAGATCAAGACAGCATTCAGGAGGAGGGTTATAATTGGATAGTGTTACCCTGACAGCAGCAAGTGTGCCGGGCAATGAACATCTGCGAGAAGAAAGCCTACTGCCTTCTCTTCAGTGTCATTATCATCACTGAACCTCCCATCAACGAGGGATGGGGGAGTTACCATTGACCAGAAGATCTGAGCCAGCCACTTACTCAATGTGGCCACAAGGACAACTACTAGGTTGAGTATCCTGTGATAAATGACACACCTCCTGACATCACAAGGCTTTCTATTTCTTACAAGGTGCAGCTCAAGACTGCACTCCACTTCACTGACTGAGGTCAGCTCTAGACTTGTTTAGTGTTACCAGTGTTTTCTGTTTTTGTCACTGTAAGACAAAAAAAAACTACCGAAATCCACACCACTGTGAGGCTCATTTCAAGATGGACATTTCAGGTGTGATTCAGGGAGAGTGTGTGACAACAGGGCAGCCAGGGTGAGGCTGGTGATGGATATGTCCACTCGACGTCCACTCTACCCAGGCCTTGCCATATTTGGTCAGTTTCAATGAGATCCCTCCTCCTCATTCTTTTAAACTCTAGCAAGTACAGGCCCAGAGCCATAAAGCGGTTTTCTCATACGTTAACCCTTTCATTCCCAGGAAAGCAAACATAACATAATGATATAAGGCATTTATAAGACATTGGCCAGACCGGACCTGAGAATATTGTGAGCAATTTTGGGCTGGCATTGGAGAGGGTCAAGAGGAAGTTCACAAGAATCGTCCCGGGAATGAAAGGGTTAACATATGAGAAAACCGCTTTATGGCTCTGGGCCTGTACTTGCTGGAGTTTAAAAGAATGAGGGGGAGGGTATCATTGAAACTAACCAAATATTGTAAGGCCTAGATATGATGGATGTTGACTGGATGTTTCCAATAGTAGGAAAGTCTATGACCAGAGGGAAAAGCTTCAGAATGCAAGGACGCCCCTTTATAACAGAGATGAAGAGGAATTTCTTAGCCAGAGGGTGCTGAATCTGTGGAATTCATTACCACAGATGGCTGTGGCGCCAAGAGGCTGGGTATATTTAAAGCGGAGGTTGATAAATTCATGATTAGTAAGGGCTTCAAATGTTATGGGGAGAAGGCAGGAGAATGACGTTGAGAAAGATAATAAATCAGCCATGATGGAATGGCAGACCAGACTCAGTGGGCTGAAAGGCCTAATTCTGCTCCTATGTTCAATGGTTTTCAGAACATTCATCTCTCAATACGAGCCACTGTCTGACTACTGCTCCACCTCCCACAGCTCCCCCAGCAAAATGTCATTCTCCACAGGCATCCACTACAGGACTTCTTCCAGTGGCTGGTACTCCACAAGTAGACCATTTGAGGTGAGGAAGGAGGGGCTGAGAGTAGAGAGAGGAGGAAGGGATGGAAGGGGTGATGATGGGAAGAGAGGAAAGAAGGTGGGAGAGATAAAGATGCAGTGAAGAGAGGGTTGGGAGAGGAGAAAGAGTGAGTGTGAGAGAAAGGCTCGGGAGGGAAAGGAGGTGAAAGCATGGTGGAATGAACAATATTCATGTTAATTGTTTCCAAAATCTGCCATCAATGGCGCCAATAAAGGAGGAATGTGGTATCTCCATACGATGTCTTATGAGGGAACATTTGACTATGCACCTGGCTGAGTTCCTACGTGGAGGCCATGGGAATTCCCAGCTTCCTGCTCAGTCAACCATCTCAGATCTATTTCACATGGCGTATTGCTCACTGCAGAAAAGAAGCCACTACGGATCTCCACGCAAAGAGATAATTTCATAGTTTTGATTTAAGTGAGAAATTGTTTTAATTACTGTGATTTGCTAGAATTTCTGGTTTTCAGCTAAACAGAAGAGCTAGTCATTCACTTTAGGGGGGGGTGGTGTGCATGCTTTAGTTTACATCATCGGTGCTGAGGTCGATAGGGTTAAGAGCTCCAAGTTTTAAGGAGTGTACAGCACCAATAGCCTGTCCTGGTCAAACCACATAGACATCACAGCCAAGAAAGCTCACCAGCGCTTCTACCTCGGGGAGCTACCAAAATCTGGCATGCCCCCTTTGACCCTACCCTCACCAAACTTTATTGATGCACCACAGAAGACATTGTGCCAGATGCATCACTGTTCTGCCCATGACAGCAAGAAACTACAGAGAGTCGTCTCCCCTCTACCGACTCACTACACGTCTCACTGCCTTGGAAAAGTAGCCAGCGCAATCAAAGACCCCACAAACCCTGCACATTTCCTCTTACACCCCCCACCCCCATGAAGCATAGGATACAAAAGCCTGAAAGTACATTCCACCAGGCTCAAAGGCAGCTTCTGCCTTGCTATTGAATGGTATCCAGGTATGAAAAGGTGGATCGTTAACCTCACTGTGACCTCATTGTCTAGCTGCACTGCACTCTGTAACTCTACACGTTATGAAACACTCTGCTCTTGTTTTGCCTTGTACTACCTCAGCGCGCTATTCTAATGAACTGATCTACATAGGCAGTATGCAAAGCTTGTTTTCTCTGTGCCTCAGTAGATGTGATAACAATAAATCTATTTACCACAATTTGCCTATTTCCACTACCGTTGGCAGCATTCATGTGTTATGATGGCTCTGATGAATTATTTGGAGCCTTACATCAACATAAAAAAATCCATCTCCCTAAATGTCCAACTCAACAGTCAAGATAGTCGTGACAGTAAATTCCATGCTTCCTCGCAGCATCTGGAGACAATATACAAGGCTGGATACTTCCATCAGCCTACGTGCCAGGAGGGATGGGCCCTGAGGGTCAAGGGGCATCTTTCTACTTCTGTGGCAGCACACAACATTTCTGTCACTCCAACCACGCCAACTGAGCACAAATCCAACCAAAGCATGAGAAATATAGTGGAAAGTAATCTCCAGGACTTCTGCTCCACATGGTTTGTATAAATGACTTGGATGAGGAAGTGGAAGGGTGGTTTAGTAAGTCTGCAGATGACACGAAGCTTGGTGGAGTTGTAGAGTGTGCAGACGGTTGTTGTAGGCTGCAGCGGGATGTTAACAGGATGCTGAGTTGAGCTGAGAAGTGGCAGATGGGGTTCAACCTAGAAAAGTGTGAAGTGATTCATTTTGGAAGCTCGAACCTGAAAGTAGAATACAGGGTTAAAACAGAGTTCTTGATAGTGTGGAGGAACAGGAAGTTCTTGAGGTCCACTTCCTGAGACCTCTTGGAGTTGCTGCGCAAGTTAATAAGGTTGTTAAGAAGGCATATGATGTGATGGCCTTCATCGGTCAGGGGATTGGTTTCAAGAGAAGAGCCCCGAGGTAACATTTCAACTCTTTAAAACCCTTTAAACTACATTTGAACTTTATATTTGGTTCTGGTAGCCTCACTATAGGAAAGATGTAGAAGCTTTAGAGAGCATGTAGTGGAGATTTACCAGAATGCTGCCTGGACTAGAGGGTATGTTTTATGAAGATAGGTGGCGTGCACTAGCTTTACCCTTTGGAGCGAAGCAGGATGAGAGGAGACTTGAATGAGGTGTACAAGATGATAAGAGGCATAAATAGAGTAGATAGCCAGAGATGTTTCTTCCCAAGGCAGAAATGGCTAACACAAGGGAGCATAATTTTAGGGTGACTGGAGGAAGTATAAGGGGGATATAAGAGGTAAATTCTTTACACAGAGAGTGGTGAGTGTAATGGTAGAGGCAGATATATTAGGGTTGCTTAAGAAGCACTTATTTAAGGTTCAAAGATCATTTTATTGTCAAAGTATGTATGTACAATGCAACTCTGATATTCGTCTTCTCCAAATAGCCATTAAATACACATGAAAAAGTAAAAGGAGCAAAACTCACAGACCCCAGAATCCCTCACCCCTCCCCACAGAAAAAGAACAGCAACAATACAATCCCTGGCCCCCTCCCTGCAGAAAAAAACAGCAATAATAGCAGTCCCTGACACCCTAGCCCGCAGAAAAGAAAGAATACAATCCCTAAATCCCTCACTCACAGAAAAAAAGACAGCAACAATAGCAGCACACCCCAACCCTTCCCCTGGAGAAAAAAAAATAGCGAACAAGCCCCTCGCTCTCAAAAAGGAACAGTGACAGTGGTTTCAAAAACCCCCGAATGCCCCCCCCCAACCACACACAAAGAACTTGTGGCCAATCTGCCACAAGGAAGAAAACACAAAAACCTGAAGGAAAGCAATATAAAGTACAGTCAGTCACATAAATCTCAGAACATTGAACAGTCCCATGACTCAGAACTCAGGCCTGGTCTGAACAGTAGCCTTCACAAGGAGCAATCACTGACCCTCTGGCCCCATTGGGAGTGATCGCTGACCCTCTGGCCCTATTGGGAGCAATCACTGACCCTCTGGCCCCATTGGGAGTGATCACTGACCCTCTGGCCCCATTGGGAGTGATTGCTGACTCTCTGGCCCTATTGGGAGCAATCACTGACCCTCTGGCCCCATTGGGAGTGATCACTGACCCTCTGGCCCCACTGGGAGTGATTGCTGACCCTCTGGCCCCATTGGGAGTGATCACTGACCCTCTGACCCCACTGGGAGTGATTGCTGACCCTCTGGCCCCATTGGATCGATTGCTGACCCTCTGGTCCCATTGGGAGTGATCATTGACCCTCTGGCCCCATTGGGAGTGATCATTGACCCTCTGGCCCCATTGGGATCGATTGCTGACCCTCTGGCCCCATTGGGAGTGATTATTGACCCTCTGGCCCTATTGGGAGTGATCGCTGACCCTCTGGCCCCATTGGGAGTGATCACTGACCCTCTGGCCCCATTGGGATCAATTGCTGACCCTCTGGCCCCATTGGGAGTGATCACTGACCCTCTGGCCCCATTGGGAGTGATCACTGACTCTCTGGCCCCATTGGGATCGATTGCTGACCCTCTGGCCCCATTGGGAGCAATCACTGACCCTCTGGCCCCACTGGGAGTGATCACTGACCTTCTGGCCCCATTGGGAGTGATCGCTGACCCTCTGGCCCCATTGGATCGATTGCTGACCCTCTGGCCCCATTGGGAGTGATCGCTGACCCTCTGGCCCCATTGGGAGTGATCACTGACCCTCTGGCCCCATTGGGATCGATTGCTGACACTCTGGCCCCATTGGGAGCAATCACTGACCCTCTGGCCCCACTGGGAGTGATCACTGACCTTCTGGCCCCATTGGGAGTGATCACTGACCCTCTGGCCCCATTGGGGTCGATTGCTGACCCTCTGGCCCCATTGGGAGCAATCACTGACCCTCTGGCCCCACTGGGAGTGATCACTGACCTTCTGGCCCCATTGGGAGTGATCGCTGACCCTCTGGCCCCATTGGGAGTGATCACTGACCCTCTGGCCCCATTGGGTGTGATCACTGACCCCCTGGTTCTATTGGGAGTGATCGCTGACCCTCTGGCCCCATTGGGAGTGATCATTGACCCTCTGGCCCTATTGGGAGTGATCGCTGACCCTCTGTCCCCATTGGGTTCGATTGCTGACCCTCTGGCCCCATTGGGAGTTATCACGGACCCTCTGGCCCCATTGGGAGTGATCGCTGACCCTCTGGCCCCATTGGGAGTGATCACTGACCCTCTGGCCCCATTGGGAGTGATCATTGACCCTCTGGCCCCATTGGATCAATTGCTGACCCTCTGGCCCCATTGGGAGTGATCACTGACTCTCTGGCCCCATTGGGATCGATTGCTGACCCTCTGGCCCCATTGGGATCGATTGCTGACCCTCTGGCCCCATTGGGAGTGATCACTGACCCTCTGGCCCCATTGGGAGTGATCATTGACCCTCTGGCCCCATTGGGAGTGATCATTGACTGGGTGTGAACGACGTTGTCCTGGCGGCAGACCCAGGGCACAGCTTCCATCAGGAGTGCTCGCTGACCGGGTCTAAATGCCTTCACCTCGATGCTACAATCTTCCTCGCTGCTTCGAGATGGAGTCGTTCACGACCCCATGTCCCGTCTTTGTTTTTTTCCATGAGTTAACTTGTGTAGTTGGTCCTTTTCGGGTTCTCGTCTCTGATCTCCACGAGGCAGCTCTCCTGACATAGCACGGCACCGGATCCTCTGATCAAGTTCCAAACTGTCCGTCACAGGCACCAACAGTTTCCATAACACAAACAATGCAAAAAGAACAAGTAGAAGGCATAGAAAAACTGAAATAATTTTTAAAATTTACTATCTGCAATCATCGTGTGCTGGCGTCATCTTGACCGGAAGTGATAGGAACGTGGATGGTAGAAAAATGGAGGCTATGTAGGAGGGAACGATTAGATTGATCTTCAAGTAGGTTAAAAAGTTGATAAAATATTGTGGCTGAAAGGTCTGTACTGTGCTGTAATGTTCTGAGTTCTCTCGATATTTTGTTGCTTGCTTCACTTCAGGAGCACCATGCAGATTATACCAAGCAGGTGTAGAGGCTTCAACATAGTGTGCTGTCCTGAACATCCAGAACATTCCAGAACCATGTACAAACCACAGGTCCGGATGATGACGGATTTCTCTCCACTTGTCTGGATGAGTACGATTTAAGCAGCACTGAGAGAGCTCAGTTCCTTCTGGAACAAAGGAGCTTGCTTATCCAGTACTCTAACACCACTCTAAATATATATTCTGCCCACCAGCAGAGCACTATGGCTCCAGCATGCAGCATCTATGGAATACCTTTCTGACACCTCCCGATTCACAGATGCTTCTACCAGGGTGAAGAACTTCAGGGAACCACCTTTAATTTCCTCCAAGTTTCCCGGCATTCTGATTTTGAGAGATTCAGCAAACTGAAAATTGTAGAATGAAAACTTTCAGCAAATACTCTGTGAATAAGATATTGCCCACTTAAACTTGAATTTCACAGCTCTCTGGTCAGGGGTTGGGGGTGAATGGGGAAACTAAAAAAAATTCCATAAATTCATCATACCTGGAGAAAAATCCCTCTTTTTCTGTGACCCTGACATGATATCCAAGAGATTGTAGAGGTAAGTGGGACAAGGGGTGGAGCTTAGATGGTGCCTAAAGGCAACTACTTTGCTTCATTTTAGGAAACAGCTCTATTTCTATCTTTCATATCTCTAATCTTCTTTTTCAGGGTTCTTTTGAAGACCCTGACCTGGAATTACATGCTGACTTAGTTCTTTGTGGAAATGGGACCCGCTCTTGGGGTCTCACGACCGGCTGCTTTTCGATATGCCAAGGATGCGGCCTAGAAGACTAGCGCGCCTTCAGGGTACCCAATTTTCATGGCTCTGGAGGCGGGTGGATTCGAGGTCGGTACCGCCGCCTGATGTGTCGTGGGAGTACATGGAAGATCGAAAGCAGTGAGCTGGCTGCTGGCCGTATGCCCAGGGACCCAGAGCTCAGAAAAAGTGACGCAAAAGGTTTTTAACACCGTAAATCAGTGAGTTGCTTTGTTACGTCTCCCCTCTCACTGTGAAATGGGGACCCCCTTTTTCCCTTATTAGGGAGAGAGAGAGACTGTGGTATGTTGAATTACTGGGTGAACGAGTAGCCTTTGGGGTATTGCAAGCTGTGTCTTTATTGATGGTTTGCTGCGCACTTGAGTGCTTGGTGGGGGGGGCGCCGATGCTTTTTGCTGGTGGGGGAGGGAGGATCATTGCTTTGTTGCTGCTTATGTGTGGGGGGGAGCAAGGGGGGCTTTGGGGTTCTAACATTTAACTATCATTCATTCTTTGGGGCACTCCTCTGTTTTCGTGGTTGTGAAGAAAAAGAATTTCAGGATGTATATTGTATACATTTCTCTGACATTAAATGTACCTTTGAAACCCTTGAAACCTTTGAATACAAGGATGAGCATTATAGATCTGAAGTCCTGATAGACCAGGAACTAACATGGACTACCAAACATCAGAGTGAGTAGAATTTGATGAGAGAAAGGAGTTGGAGGCTGATCAAGTGTGAAGTTAAGTATGAAGGTGACAAAGCTGGTTGCGGAGAGAAGCAGGGTGCAAATGGACGGCTATTTACAGGATTTACTTGATAAGGAACACGTGGAGGCTCCTAAATTCACAAATATTTGGATCGTTCAGCCAATACAATGTGGAAGGAATATTTTAAAAGGATAAAAATAACTTATGATGGAACTGAAATACTGTAAGTGCAGAGCACATACCTCACCGAAAAGGAAATCTCGATTTTCTCTTACGACCAATTTATCTGCAACTGAGCCTATTCAAGCTATCACTTTGGTTCCAATCTTTAACAAAATGTACCTCACTTTGCTTCATTGAGAGTTTCTGGAGTCCAACATCATCTTGTTATTCTTGATTCTTTTTGAATCACACAGGTAACTTCTTTCATTTCTGCTGTCATTCCATTTAGCATTTTAGATAAAGAATGACTTTTATTCCATGACTAGTAGTAGTTCTCTACAGGGATCTGATCTGGGACACTAGCTCTTTATGAATTTATAAATGACTTACATGAGGAAGTGAAAGGGTGAGTTAGAAAGTTTGCAGATGACAGATGACATAAAGGTTGGAGGTGTTGTGAATGGTGTAGAATGTGTCCTAAGTTGTGGAGTGCTGGCTCGAGAAGTGGCAAATGGAGTTCAATCCAGAAAAGTGTGAAGTGATTCACTTTGCAAGGTTGAACAGCACTAAACGGCGACTCCTTCGCTTGCATCTTCGGAAGAAGTTCTATTTCCATCTTTAATATCTCTGTTTTTCCCTTTCAGGGCTCTTTTGAAGACCCTGACCTGGAGTTACACACTGACTTCATTTTTTTGCGGGAATGGGACCCACTCTCGGGTTTTCACGACTGGCCATTATCTGTCATGTCAAGGGTGCGGCCTGAGAGCTCGGCTCGCCTTTGGAGGCGTAGGATCTCGGGGCTCTGGAGATGGGCGGATTGAAGGTCGGTGCCCCGGAACGGTGTGGTATAGGAGCTGGAAGATCTTTGGCTGAGCGCCCAGAGATGTGAGATCTTTGGGCAAAGAGCTCAGAAAAAGCGACGGAATGGACTTTTAGCACCATAAACCAACGAGTTGTTTGTTATGTCTCCCCTCTCGCTGTGAAACAGACACATCTCTTTTTCCCTTATTAGGGAGAGAGAGAACCTGTGGTATGTCCAATACCGGATGAATGAGTAGCCTTTGGAGTACTGCAAGTTTCTGTTTTTGCTGCACGCTTGAGTGCTCGGTGGTGGGTGCCAATGCTTTTTTTTGCCGGTGGGGGGAGGGGGGATCACTACTTGCTGCCGCTTACACACGGAAGGGAGGGGAGCTGGGGGGGAGGACGTTGGGGTTCTAATACTTAACTGTCGTTCACTCTTTGGGGCACTCCCCTCTGTTTTCATGGATGGTTGCAAAGAAAAAGCATTTCAGGATGTATATTGTATACATTTCTCTGACATTAAATGTGCCTTTGAAACTGTTGAAACTTTGAAACCTTTGAACTTGAAGGCAGAGTGCAAGGTTAATTACAGGATTCTTAGCAGTGGTGAGGATCAGACAGACCTTGGGATCCATGCCCATGTCTCTCAAAGTTGCCGCACAAGTTGATAGGATGAGAAGAAGGCATATGGTATGTTGGATTCATTAATCTGGCAGGGGGTGGGCGGTAGTGGGACTTAGTTCCAAAGCTGCGAGGTAATGCTGCAGCTCTATAAAACTAGATATACCTCACTTGGGTAATGCTCTGGTTAAGATTACAATGTTATGCTGTAGATATTTCATTTTAGTAGCTTCTGCAAAAGAAGTGTGTCCTGCTGGTAGAATGTTTTGCTTTCGGCTAAGGATAAGAGGCTATGACGTTCAACTTAGGAATGTTGTGTCAGCCAATCAGAATGGTGGAATCGGGAGAAGGTTCTAGAGAGAGTCGGGTGCAGACAGACCTGTGACAGACACTGGTGGGGTTTGTGGTCTTTTTGGCAGGAGCTGCAGAGAGGACAGGAGGGAAGGTGGCTGAAAATGCCGTGGGAAGGAGCACCCCGTTACACAAAGTGCTTTGTGCAGATAAATGGCTGAAGGAGGAAGGGCCAATACTCCTGAGAGGGAGCCCATTTATTCGAGATGGATTTCCAGCAGAGTTTGGAACATGGTGTGTGCTTTCACACAGTCTGTGGGTCCAGTGCGTAAGTAAAACGGACAACTTCAAGATGAGCTCCAACTTTATGTGCCTATTTGGACTGGGTTAACTGAAGTGGGCCATTTTCCTTTTTTTCCCTAGAACTGTTCCGTAAATCTGAAATTTGTAAATATACGTTCTTTACTATTTTATTCGGTGTACAATATTTATTTCTTGCCGCCCAACAATTGTGTATGGGCAGTATTTACATAGCATTAGCTCAAATCGAGGTTTCTTTAATTGCAACATCACAATATTCCTGTTTGGCTGAACCCCAAATCATACCAACCCTTGTCGTATATTGTTTATGAAAGGTGCATATTGTTTATCAAATCATACTGACCCCTGTCGTATATTGTTTATGGCCTTCTCACTGCTGAGTTGCAAGTTTGCCTGTGAGCCCGGTGAGGGGGTTATATTTGTGGGGGCACATCTGGGATTCACTGAATGCTGTGTAATTGCTGTTAAGAATTGATTAAGCAGTTTCTGTGTTTAAGCCTGAGTTTAAACTAGTGTTGGGAAATGTGACTAAGGTACTTTATTATGGATGCCGTGGTGATTAAGGTTTGGAAAAATTCAAAGAGATTATCCAGAAATAATGCTTATTTATGAAAGGTGGGCTTCTTACCGCTGACTCCTGTGTTAGCAGAGCCAGCTAACGAACCAGGTTTGCATACGAACCCAGTGAAAGGGTTACACTTGGAACATTGTGTTCAGTTCTGCTTGCCTCATTATAAGAAGGATGTGGAAGCTTTAGAGAAGATGTAGAGGAGATTTACCATGATGCTGCCTAGATCAGAAAGCATGTCTTATTAAGAAAGGTGAGCAAGTTAACGCTTTTCTCTTTGGAGTGAAGGAGGGTGAAAGGTGATGTGATAGAGGAGTATAAGATGAAAAGAGCCACAGAGAAAGTGGACAGCCAGGACCTTCTTCCAGAGCAGCAATGGCTAATATGAGGGAGCTTAAAGTGCTTGGAGGAAGGTATAGTGTGGGGGATGTCAGATGCAGATTTTTTACACAGAGATTAATGTTTGTGGATTGCAATGCCATGAGTGGTGGCAGAGGCAGATACATTAGGGATATTTAAGAGAATCTTAGATAGAAACATGGATGAAGGAGAAATAGAAAGAAGGGTTAGATTGATCTTGGGGTAGGTTAAAAGGTCGGCACAAATATATGGGTCTAGAGGCCTCTAGTGTGCTGTATTGTTCTATGTTCTATGATATAAACAACAGGACAAAAATAAGTAGTCAGAATAAATAAAAAAAACTAGGTGCTTCAGACACCAACGCAGCAGAATATTTATTACAGACAGCGTACAGGGCAGAGCTATGCACTACAGAAGATTAACTATTACACAAAATATTTGAATGTTTTAGGTTTTGGTTTTGCTTCAGTTCAAGCATGTTTTCTCTTCTTTTAGAATCAATGCTTTTTGCAAAAGTTCCTTCCTGAAGGCCACTATATTAACATTAAAGTTTCCCACAACCTATCAGTTTATCGTTGCCACTTACTAACTGGTGCATTGCACGAACTGAAAGGATTGGTTAGTAACACCTACGCACATTTGTGGAAACTTGTCCAGCACGTTTCCAGCAAGCAAGAAAGAAACTTACCAGAAGCTTACCCTAGCCTCTGCCTTTCCTTGCCAAAACCGCTTGAGCCAAAGCCTTAGCTCCCCATTCTAACACTGGTCCACTTCCACAATAGCCCCTCTGCTTAAACCTAACTTTTTTATTGCAATTGCAAAGTGCCTAATTACCCAATAACCTCAAATTCGATTTAAAGTTCTGATAGGCACTATTCACTTTTTAAATCTTATGTGCATTCATCACAAACTAATTACTTTAAAATCTGTTTCATCTTGTTACAATGTTTCTGCCATTGAACAAAAGTCTTTTATTTACTCTATTTTTTAATACCTCTCACTGAATCTCCCCTTAACCTTCCCTCAGGTGAGAAGAGCAATCTCATCTTTTCCGCCCATTACATTTTTACCATGGTTCCATCCTTTTAACATCAAAGCTGTAACATTCTCACTTGTTCAAAGTAAATTATGTATCGAAGTACGTAAATGTTACCATATACAACCCAGATTCATTTTCTTGTGGGCATACTCAGTAAATCCATAGAATAATAACCTTAACTGAATCAATGAAAGACCGCTGAACTGGTGCGTTTAACCAGAATGCAGAAGACAGCAAACTGGGCAAATACAAAGAGAAGAAATATCATAGTTAACAATAATAATAACGGGGACATGAGATGAGGAGTCCTTGAAAGTGAGTCCTTTGGTTTGGGAACATGTCAATGATGGGGTTATCCTCTCTGGTTCAAGAGCCTGATGGTTGATGGTTCCTGAACCGGTGGTGAGAGTCCTGAGGCCCCTGTACCTTCTTCCTGATGGCAGCAGTGAGAAGAGAGCACAGACATGAATTCAATACTCCAGCTGACATCTTGTTGATGACTTAGCAAGGCTTAGTATATCGCATTATCTTTTATCTCATGTGGCTGGCATCGTTGGCTATTTATGTAAGTAACTGGGGCTCACGTTTAAACTTTGCAGAGATGCACATTTGCAGCTATAGGCTTAGATTTATTTTGATCGTGGTTCCAGGGGTGTGATATGCATCAATACTAGGCCTTCAGCTATTCAAAATTTTTAACTTAAATGCCCAAGAGTGAAGTCTTCAAGTTGCTGTTGACATAAAGCCAGATTGGAAACTCAGGAAAACAGGAATCTGCTTGAATATAGACAGGAAGATGTCAGATTATAATGGAAAATATATTCACTTCAGTAAGGAGCACAGAAAAGCAAATGGTGCCAAATGGTTGTTGTGACACATCTAGTGTGGCAGTGTAGTGGGCAGTGCTTGTCCCAGGTTTGTGCCCTGGAGAGGTCACTCCAGTGATTCATGCACACCTATTGTTCTTCGAGACAGATGGATGCCATCATAGAAAAGTGGAATAGACATGATAAACTCATTAATATGGATATACAGCAGTACTGTGACTGTACTTCTAAACCTTTCCTGGATTCAAAAAGAAATTTTTGCCTTGGATTAATCTCAGGGTCCTATCAAAAATGATCAAATAAATTTGACCTATATTCACTTAAATTTAGAATACTGAAAGGTGATCTCTTTGATCATGTGAGATTCTGAAAAGGAAAGGACAGGCTATTTCCTCAGGCTGGAGAATCTATAAATAAGAGATGGGGGCTGTGATAACCTCAGAATAAAGGACATTTAGGAGGGAGATGAGGAAGCATGTCTCAGACAGTTGTAAATCTTCAAAATTTTTCATCCCAAATTATATTGATGTTCAGTCATTAAGTTCACCTAAAGCAGAGGCTGATAGATTTTTGAGTATTGATTTAATCAAAGACGAAGGGTATTGGGTGGGAAGCTGGACGCAGCAAATGATCAGCTGTGGCCTTGCAGGTGGTGAGAAATGCTCATGTAGGTTGTGATACACCTGACTAGGCTTAAGCCGTATACCCGTTTACATGCATAATCACCCTGGCCACATTTAAAGCAATCTAATTTTGATGGGATTTTTGATGAGAATAGGTATGTCGCACTTATGGAATGTGTCTCTGAGTAATGGCACGTCATGCCCGAACTTATATAGGAATGCTGGACACCCGTAGAATGAAAATACCAGTGTCATTATCCCTGAAACCTTTTGTAAAAATATTGATCATTGTTGGTAACTTAAATAGAACATCAGGGAAGATTTTAGTTGTGTAATGGTGAAATAGGTGTTAATCCAAACCAATTCTATGTCTCACTCTACTTATTCACTGTACCGTATCAGATCAATTGTGAGAATGTGGCGAGAGCATGTGGCCAATTGATCGCGCAGTGATCCTACGCGGGCTTTTGAGAGGGCATGGTTTTGTTTTTTGGGGCCCAGTTTGTAGCTCCCAGACTGTAAGTCACTCAGTGCGTACTGTCACTAACCTAACTCAGTAGAGTGTTTAACTACACTACTCCACTGTGGCTCTTGCTCTGCGCGTGTGTAACATTCATGGCAAGAGATATAAGCAGATTCATATCCCTACTCTAAAACTATTGCACTGTGTGAATATGAAAATAAAGTACAATTCTTTAACCAATGGCGGTTTATTGTGATTGCAGCATTTATTTTACTTTTATAAATATTAAACAACTTATTGTAATGGTATTTGATTTCCCTCTCAGTGACTGTAAGCAAGTCATACAGGAATTGCTACAAATATCCTTTGCATATCATAGACCGTATGATGCACATTTAGTGGAACCCTGTATAAATTTATTAAGAGAAATGCACAATTACTCATAATTCCCTGACTAAATACCTGTCTTTGAAATAGCAAGAACTGAAAAATAATTCTAGTCTCTTCTCCAAAAGAAAAAAATCAGGGGAAAAAACAGATCACTGCCATAAATAGCATAATTTAATGAGAATTATTTACAATTGATCTGAGAAGGCTGTCGCAGAAGTTCTTGGAATTAAGACAAGTTTTATTCTGGCTTAAATACATGCTTAGCACAATGTGATCACAGCATTGTTGCCTGCGTAAAGAGGAAATATGACAGCTGCTTTACTATTAGATACAAAACAAGCATTAATGCAATTTTGAAATGTATGGGAATGCTGAATGTGCCAGTTCATTCGCCTCTGCAGTCTACATAGCATCAGCAGTAAAGCAGAGCCCGCTGGGATTCTCTAGCTTTAAGCTGGGAAGTCATGTTGCTCAGATCCTGAGCAAGGACAAATGTTCTACAGAATCCCAGAACTCCAGTGATTTTAATTGAACTGTAGGGCCAAGATTTGAAATGCAAAAGGGCAGGCATGTTAATATTTTAAATTGTAAGCACAAAATAATCTGCAGATGCTGTTGTCAAAGGAGCACTCATAATGCGCTGGAGGAACTCAGCAGGTCAGTCAGCATCAGTTGAAAAGATTAGTCGATGTTTCGGGCGGAAACCCGTCTTCAGGACTGAAGGAAGAACTTTGGGGAGGGTTTGAAGAATGCTGGTAGTTGAAAAAAACAGTAATTTTAAAGACAAAGGGGTGGGGGAGGGGAAGCAGGGAGGTGATTGGCAGGAGAACAATGCACAGTAGTAGAAGGAGGGGGACCTATGAGGGAGGTGATGTGAAATAAGAATAGAGGAGGGGGGGGCGGGGAGGGAATTACCAGAAGTTGGAGAAGTCTATGTTCATACCAAGGGGCTGGAGACTACATAGACGGTATATGAGGTGTTGCTCCTCCAACCTGAATTTAGCCTCATCATGGCAGTAGGGGAGGACGTATCTGATTGGGAATGGGAAGTAGAGTTGAAGTGGGTGGCTACCGGGAGATCCTGCCTGTTGTGGCGGATGGAGTGGAGGTGCTCGACGAAACGGTCCCCCAATCTGCGTCGGGTTTCACCGATGTAGAGGAGGCCGCACCGGGAGCACCGGATGCAATAGATGACCCCAACAGACTCACAAGTGAAGTGTTGCTTCACCTGGAAGGACTGTTTGGGGCCCTGAATGGTGGCAAGAGAGGAGGTGTAGGGACAGGTGTAGCACTTACGCTTACAGGGATAAGTGGCAGGTGGGAGATCCGTGGGGATGGACGTGCAGATAAGTGAGTTGCGGAGGGACCGATCCCTGCGGAAAGCAGAGAGGGGTGGAGAGGGAAAGATGTGCTTAGTGGTGGGGTCCTGTTGAAGGTGGCGGAAGTTGCGGAGGATAATGTGCTGGATCTGGAGGCTGGTGGGGTGGTAGGTAAAGACAAGGGGAACTCTGTCCCTGTTGTGGTGGCGGGAGGATGGGGTGAGGGCCGAAGTGCGGGAAATGAAGGAGGTGTGGGTGAGGGCATCATTGATCACTGTAGAAGGGAAACTTCCGGTAATTCCCTCCCCCCCTCCTCTATTCTTATTTCACATCACCTCCCTCATAGGTCCCCCTCCTTCTGCTACTTCGCATTGTTCTCCTGCCAATCACCTCCCTGCTTCCCCTCCCCCACCCCTTTATCTTTAAAATTACTGTTTTTTTTCAACTACCAGCATTCTTCAAATCCTCCCCAAAGTTCTTCCTTCAGCCCTGACGACGGGTTTTGGCCCGAAATGTCGACTAATCTTTTCAACTGACGCTGACTAATCTGCTGAGTTCCTCCAGCGCATTGTGAGTGTAATATTTTAAATTACTTTATTTTATCTTAATCTTCTTAATTACTTTGTATTTTATATTTGTTGTATTTCAATGTCTTAAAACATTGTTCTGATTATTAATTTTGATTGTTTAAATATGTCTCAACACCAGAGTCATTTAAGAATATGAAATAATTTCAGCCTTACAGAAGGCATTATGCGTCTGGGCGTCACCAAATGCAAGCAGGCGTAGACACAAGGAGACTGCAAACAATAATTCTACGTGCGCCACCTGGGCCAGCATTTTCTAGCCTATTATTGCAAGCCCAGGCCACTGCAAGAAGAATGTTATCACTTTCTCCAAACACTTAAAACCTTCCTTCCTCCAAATGATCCTACCCAAGATACTCTTTATTGCAATGACAGCATTACAGTGAGAATTGTGGTACTTGGATGCGTTGTCTGTGTCCTTTTACCGGATGTGGACTTTCATTGTACCACTGATTGAAATTAGCCTGACAAATACACTTACAAATTGGAAGTTACAGGCATTAGTAAACACTCATTAACTCCAAATAGCATCCAGAATTTCCATTTCTCCAGTATTTGTTCCCATGTTTAGGAGCAACTAAACACAGGCTATCAAACCCCAAGGATCATCCGTCCAGTTTCACAGAGCAGGTGAACTTTCAAGTCTTTTGGAGAATTTCTCAATATATACACAGTGGTAAAGCATTGAGGGATATCCAGAAGATTTAAACACAGTATAAACAAGTAGTGCAATATTGGGATGCATTAAACACTAAGAACCTTTAGGTTACGGGTAACTTTGCAGGACAGAAAGCGAGCGGGATTCAAACTGTCATAAGAAGATACATTCTAAATTCAAGGCGAACACTTATGTCTTGTAAACACATGGCCCTTTTCATCAACCGGCCACAGAAGGACAATTAATGTTGCACCTTGCCAGTTATCCATGCTGAGAATCTTTCTATTTAAGTCTGAAGATACAGACTCTTAAGTTCTAGGTGTTAATATAATTCAAACCAGAACTTCAGATTATGGAGACACAAGAGACTGCAGATGCTAACATCTGAAGCAACAAACCATCTTCTAGAAGAACTCAACAGATCAAGCAGCATCTGTGGAAGGAAAAAGAATTGCTGAAGCTCAGGTCAAAACAGGATTCAACCATACATAAGAACTTTAAATTGCCTGAATTAACACATGTAGAATTACAGTCTCATTCATTCCACAACGTAACAAACCCTTACAAAGAAACTTCAGAATGTCCTTAACATACTTGAGTGAGTTCTCATGTGCCCCTCCAACTCATGTGCCTCTGCTAGCATAACTGCAAAATGTGCATGGGAAAGGACGCATACCAATATGAGAACAAATATGTTCCTTCAGTTTACTTACCTAAAAACAAAAACAAAAAAATCAGAAATACAGTGAGGTGCAAAATCTGTGGTCCAGAGAAATATTTATTAGGCTGTGGAATAAAATGGAAACTGTGACTCTGTTTGGATCCAGCCACAATTTGGTGGCCCCGATTATCTTAAGAGCTTCAGAACACACAAGTGACATTCCAAATCCTTCAGAGACAACCAAATGTAGCCCCCCCAGCAAGCCTCAGGGTCGCTCAACTCGCTGTCGTCAAGGGAAACAGCCCTTGGCCCTGCCAAACTGGGTAATTAAGTTTGTGTGGAAGCTGTGTGATGTACCCACCCTGCCAAATAACAGACAATACAGCGGATATGATTAAATGAATTACAGTTTATAGATATTCTGGGAACTATATAATTAATAGAGATAAAATATAAAAGGAAAATAAAAGGCGCCACACTTATCAAAGTTCAATCTCTTCATGCACAACAGTTGGAACTCTAGTAACGATCCTCTCTTCACCATTCGATCCCCTCTGACCACTTCGACCTGCCGGCCGGGACCGACCATGGTGGTCAACCAGACGCTCCACACGAGTCTGTCTCCGTCTCCTCTCTTCGCCGAAGACGCTGGACCTCGGACTCCTGCTCGGGGTCTGACCCCATTAGCCGGCTCACAGCACCTTGTCCATTCTCTCTCTCTCCATCGCGCCTTCTGCCCAAAAACCCGCGCAACACAATAACTTACAGACACACTAGAAAGAATAACATCTATCCTAATTGGTTCGTTCTTCCTCTTGTCAATAATATAACCCAAACAAGCTGCTAGCGGGAGAACTTTCTCAGCAGTTAACATAACAAAGAAGCCATCTTAATTAGCCTACGCAGTAACATAAAAGAAGAAACCCTTACACAAATATGATCTGCAATCTGCAGATAATTAGCATGGCTAATTTGATCTCAAATTACTCTTGATAAGATGTTGTATTTCAACCAAATCAGTGCAACACACTGCTATAACAGTGAGCTGCTGACAGATAGCTCTATCATAGTCCCCATGCAGCAATTTTCAGTTAGATTCAATAACTAACGGAATGGATGCTGCCTATTTTGGTAACTGAAAATGTGCAGCCAGAGACCAGGTTTACGGACAGTTGTTAGCCATGAACATCTGTTCAGCTGCTGGGGGCTAGAAGAGTAAGACCAATCAGCACCTCTACTTGGAGTTTTCACTGTCTGCTGGTCAGGAAGGTTGAGGCCTGGGGGAGTGCAGAGGAAGAGGGTGGGTACAATCAAGGGCTGTTTTAAGGGGTGGCAGAGGGGAAAAAGCATGAAAGTATGGGGCTTACTTGACAGTTTGGCGTGACAATAGAGAATATGGTTGTTGTAGAAGTGCTCAATGATAATCATACCAGAGACAACAGTCTTAAGTTCTCCATAATGGGAATGGTAACATTTTGTTCATCAGATACGAGAATTGCATTTACCACAAGGCATCTCAAGATAGAAAAGTCTGTCAAATTCCCATACTAGTGTGAAATGATCGTGAAATGTCAATTGCCATGCTTCACTCCAGAGGAGCACACATCAAAGTTGCTGGTGAGAGGTGCAGTCGACGTTTCAGGCCGAGACCCTTCGTCAGGACTAACTGAAGGAAGAGTGAGTAAGAGATTTGAAAGTTGGAGGGGGAGGGGAGATCCAAAATGATAGGTGAAGACAGGAGGGGGAGGGATGGAGCCAAGAGCTGGACAGGTGATAGGCAAAAGGGATACGAGAGGATCATGGGACAGGAGGTCCGGGAAGAAAGACAAGGAGCGGGGGGAACTCAGAGGATGGGCAAGGGGTATATTCAGAGGGACAGAGGGAGAAAAAGGAGAGTGAGAGAAAGAATGTGTGCATAAAAATAAGTAACAGATGGGGTACGAGGGGGAGGTGGGGCATTAGCGGAAGTTAGAGAAGTCGATGTTCATTCCATCAGGTTGGAGGCTACCCAGACGGAATATAAGGCGTTGTTCCTCCAACCTGAGTGTGGCTTCATCTTTACAGTAGAGGAGGCCGTGGATAGACATGTCAGAATGGGAATGGGATGTGGAATTAAACCTGATGGCATGTGGGTAGCCTCCAACCTGATGGCATGAACATCGACTTCTCTAACTTCCGCTAATGCCCCACCTCCCCCTCGTACCCCATTCGTTACTTATTTTTATACACACATTCTTTCTCTCACTCTCCTTTTTCTCCCTCTGTCCCTCTGAATATACCCCTTGCCCATCCTCTGGGTCCCCCCCCACCTCCTTGTCTTTCTTCCCGGACCTCCTGTCCCATGATCCTCTTGTATCCCTTTTGCCAATCACCTGTCCAGCTCTTGGCTCCATCCCATCCCCTCCTGTTTTCTTCTATCATTTTGGATCTCTCCCTCCCCCTCCAACTTTCAAATCCCTTACTAACTCTTCCTTCAGTTAGTCCTGACGAAGGGTCTTGGCCTGAAACATCGACTGCACCTCTTCCTAAAGATGCTGTCTGGCCTGCTGCGTTCACCAGCAGCTTTGATGTGTGTTACTTGAATTTCCAGCATCTGCAGAATTCCTGTTGTTCACTCCAGAGGAAATTGGTTTTCAATTGTATAGTGAAGAAATAATCATATTTTAAATTCAAGTTTCTAGACATAGAGCAAAACCCCATAAGGGATGTGAGGGGTTAATCAGAACCCTGTCTAACACTTAGCCCTCGTTCAAGATAGCTACCAGGTCAAATATGATATATGTAAATTGGCTGTCAGCTTTCCTACTTTGCAACAACGACTATACTTTAAAAGTCGTTCACAGCTGCAAGTATTTATGGCACTTGAAGGTGATGAAAGTGCAAATCCATTCTACCTTAATCTGTTGCATGTAACGTTATGCTACCCGTTATTTATTAGATCAAAACCAGGACTCTGTTCTCTCCCATTCCATACCTTGCTAATTACTATTCTATAATTTAAATGTAAATGTTCTTTTGTTATTCTACTGCACTTTCTGCATTAGTGAGTCGCATCCCCAAAGTCATAAATTCTGTCATTATTAAACTCTTCTTGTTTTGATGCTGTTTTAACTTGGTAGAACTTCATTTATCCACCTCAAAGGAATCTTTCCAGGCTTGAGAAAATACTGCACAGACACAACATCAACAAGAAAACTTAGAGGAGGTATTGACTCTTTTATTTCTCTAAACTGATAGTTACTGCACATAGGTTTAGTGTTTCACCATAACTAACCCCACAACTCTCCAAAGTTGGTTGGGACTGGAGTTGCAAATGTGTCATTCATGGTGGAATCTGAATTCTTTCTTCTGGGGTAGTGGCGTCTTCCCTTTGACTCGCGACATTCAGCTAAATTTTAGCATTTGCCCTTTGTGAACCTCTCCCCATGACAGATTTAGAAAGCTTGATGTCAGTAAATGGTCTATATTTCATCTTGAATCACAGTTTCATGCAGAACAGAAACAGACCCTCCTGCCCACCAGCTCTGCACTGAGCATCAAACACCCATGTACACTAATCCCATTTTATTCTCTCCATATAGATTGTGATCCCGGTTAATCATGACACATCAGGACCAGTACACTTTGACCCAATTAAGTGGTTGCCCCAGTTATCTGAAGTTTCATGAAAATAATTAAAAGGTATAAAAAAAGACAACTACAGTTTAACTGAGTAACAAATTATGTACTTAAATGAAATACAGAACAAATTAGAACACTACCAAATTACTGCTGTACAGTACTAGAAAACAGTACTAGTTTGTAATGGTTACTGACAGAAGAGTTCATCGAGTGTACATTGGCATAGTGGCCAATTAGTAAAGCATCCATTCCTAGCCCCTGAAGCATCAAGGTTTAATGCTTTTCCCAATAAGCAACAATTTCTTTTTCTCAGTTCCTGACATATTTGAACAACAATTATATAATCCATTTCTTATTTTGAACCCATTAGTGCTGCGTGTTTGTAGCAAAGGGAACCGCCTAGCAGGGCTCGGTAAAAAAGGTCTGTTTCATTAGCATTGTAGATATCATCTGAACAAAATTTTTGAAGCAAGTCAGGGAGTTTTGTAGATTTTCACGTTTCTGCATTTACAGTGTGCTTCTTGAATTTAATGTGGTGCTTACATTTCCAAGACAACCAACTCTCTGTTGCTTTAAAATCTTCATGACCCAGCTTCTTAGCTAGCTTCTCTGATTCAAAAAAAACATTAGCCCATTGTTACGTCCAGTTACAATCGAAAACCACTGATTGAAGGTCACCTCAACATTTGGATCTTTACCTTCATGATTTTGTTTCTGGGATACTCTCTGTTGTGCCTTGCGTAATGCCCATTCCTGTCACAGTTTACCTTGCTAATATATCAAGTGTGCAAATATAGATTCTGGCTCTCCAGCTATCTCTGCAACTGACGATGAGGGGTGTTAGGCGGACGGCTTTTAATTTAGTCCAGTAGGGTAATTTTTTTGGCTAGTGTCAAATCTTTTCATGGCAAGGGTCTCAAAAACACTTTTAAAGTCAAAATAAAATATAAATAAAATTATCAAAAATCAATGCTTTTTGAGTTGGCGTCCATCGGCCAAAATGAAAATACAATCGAGTGGATTGAACAAGATGTTTTCGCTTACAGAAAACAGCCACTCGCTGGACTTTTTTTTGTTTTTGGCACCATTCTTTGTAAACTCCAGAGCCTGCTGTGCATAAAAATCCCAGGAGATCAGCAGTTTCTGAGATACTCAAATCACCCTGGGTGGCACCTAATTAATTAACTTGTTTATTTCGGCTTTTTTCTTAAAGATGTGCGGGACGTGCTCCCGTGCGCTCTGGCTAGCACTGCACCACTGGGAGTAATTAATTAGCTTGTTTATTTTGGCTTTTTTCTTAAAGATGTGTGGGACGTGCTCCGGCTATCTCTGTACCCCTGTCTACTACACATCCACCTTATCTAGTCCTTTCAACATTCGGTAGGTTTCAATGAGATCCCCCACCCCCGCATTATTTTAAATTCCAGTGAGTACAGGCCCAAAGCTGCCAAACGCCCCGCATACGTTAACCCATTCAATCCCAGAATCATCCTTGAGAACCTCCTCTGGACTCTCTCTTTCAGAGATATGGGGCTCAAAACTGTTGACAAGTGCGGTCTGACTAGTGTCTTATAAGAACTCAGCATTATCTCCTTGTTTTTGTTTTCAATTCCCCTTGAAATGAATGCCAACATTTCATTTCCCTTCTTTACCACAGACTCAACTTGTAAATTAACCTTCAGGGAGTCTTGCATGAGGTCTCCTAATTCCCTTTGCACCTCTGATGTTGGAACTTTCTCCCCATTTAGATAATAGTCTGTACTATTATTCCTTTTAACAAAATGCATTATTATACATTTCCCAATACTGTATTCCATCTGCCACTATTTTGCCCATTCTTCGTATTTGTCTAAGTCCTGCTGCAATCACAATGCTTCCTCAGCACTACCTACCCCTCCACCCATCTTCATATCATCCGCAAACTTTGCCACAAAGCCATCAATTCCATTATCTAAATCACTGACAAACAATGTGAAACGTAGCAGTCCTAACATTGACCCCTGAGGAACACCACTGGTCTCTGGCAGCCAACCAGAAAAGGCCCCCTTTATTCCCACTCACTGCCTCCTGCCTGTCAGCCATTCCCCTATCCATGCAGTATCTTATCAAATGCCTTCTGAAAATCCCATGTCCGGTCTGCTTGTTACTTCCTCAAGAATTCTAACAGATTTCAGGCAAGATTTCCCTTTACAGAAACCATGCTGACTTTGACTTATTTTATCATCAGTCTCCAAGTATCCCAAAACCTCATCCTTAATAATGGACTCCAACACTTTCCCAATCACTGAGGTTAGGCTAACTGGCCTATAATTTCCTTTCTTTTGCCTTCCTCCCTTCTTAAAGAGTGGAGTGACATTTGCAATTTTCCAGTTCTCTGGAACCATCCCAGAATCCTGCTCTCTATCACTCACATAGCTCTGGCATACTGTTAGTGTTTACCACAGTGAAGACTGAAGCAAAGTACTTATTAAGTTCATCTGCCATTTCTTTGTCCCCCTTTACTACCTCACCAGCATCACTTTCGACTGGTCTAATATCAACTCCTACCTTTCTTTTGCTGTTTATATGACTGAAAAAACTTTCAGTATCCTGTTTTATATTATTGGCTAGTTTGCCCTCATATTTCAACTTTTCCCTTCTTATGGCTTTTTTAGTTGCCCTTTGTTGAATTTTAAAAACTTCCAAATCATCCAACTTCCCAGTTACTTTTGCTACCTTATATGCCTTTTCTTTGTCTGCCACGGTTGCCTACCCCTGCCATTTGAGAACTTCTTCTGTGAGACATATCTATTCTGTGCCTTATGTACTATTCCCAGAAACCTCGGCCACCTCTGCTCTGCTGTTATCCCCAGCAGTATCCCCTTCCAATCCACCCGGGCAAGCCCCTCTCTCGTGCCTCTGTAATTCCCTTTATTCCATTGCGATACTAATATATCTGACTTATGTTTCTCCCTCTCAAAACTGCAGTATACATTCAATCATATTATGATCACTGTCCTAAGGGTCCCTTTACCTTAAGCTCCCTAATAAAATCTGGATTATTACACAACACCCAACCTAGGATAGCCTTTCCCTGAGTAGGCTCAAGCACAAGCTGCTCTAAAAAGCCATCTCATAGGCATGCAACAAATTCTCTCTTGTGATGCGACACCACTGATTTTCCCAATTCCCTTGCACCTTGAAGACCCCCATTACAATTGTGTCATTACCCTTATTACATGTCCTTTCCAGCTCCCTTTGCAATCTCAACCCCACATCTTGGATACTATTTGGAGGCCTGTATATGATTCCCATAATGTTTTTTTTAACCCTTGCAGTTTCTTAACTCAACCCACAAAAATTTGACTTTCTCTGACCCTATCTCACTTTTTTCTCAAGATGTAATTCCATCCCCTACCAACAGAGCCACACCACCGCCTATGCCTTCCTGCCTGTCCTTTCAATACAAAGTATGTCCTTTTGATACTGAGCTCCCAGCTACGACTTTCTTTCAGCCAAGACTCAGTGATGCCCACAACATCATACGAACCAATCTCTAATTGTGCCATGAATTCATCCACATCATTCTGAGTACTGCATGCATTTAAATACAATACCTTCAGATCCGCATTCTTCACCTTTTTGAATTTTGCCTTTGTGGTACAACTTAACTCTTTGCCCTCTCTGCATTTGTACCCGAACATTGGCTTGTCCTTCCTTACATTCATATTACACCCATCATCTACTTGTAAACCTGCTGGCTCATCCTCAGCTCTATCATACTGGTTCCCATTCCCCGCCATTCCCAACAGCTTTAGCAAACCCACCTGCAAGGATATTGGTCCCCTCAGATTCAAGTGCAACCCATCCCTTTTATACAGGTCTGTCCCAGAAGAGTCCCAGTGATCCAGAAATCTGAATCTCTGCCCCCTGCTCCCATTCTTCAGCCATGCTTTTACCTTCCACTTCGCTCTATTCCTATCCTCACTGTTGCGTGGCACAGGCAGCAATCTGAAGATTACTACTTTTAGGTCCTGCTTTTCAACTTCCTTCCTAACTTCCTGTATTCTGTTTTCAGGACCTCCTCCCTTTTTCTACCACGTCGTTGGTACCAAATGTACCACGACTTCTGGCTGCTTACCTTCCCTTTTCAGGATATTGTGGACGGGTTAAGAAACATTACGGACCCTGGCGACTGGGAGGCAAACTACCACCTGTGTTTCTTTTTCGTGTAAACAGAATTGCCTATCTGACCCCCTAACTAAAAACAGTCCCCTATTACTGCTAACGTCCTCTTCAGTTCCCTACCCTTCTGAGCCACAGGGGCAGAGGCACGGCTGCTGTTGCTTCCCCCACCCCCAGCAGCACTCAAAATGAAATACTTTTGTTGAAGAGGATGGCCACAGGGGTGCTCTGCACTATCTGATGTTTTCCCTTCCCTCTTTGACAGGCACCCATTTATCTGTCTCCTGTGACCCTGGGGTGGCTACCTCCCTGTAACTCCTGTCTATTACATCCTCAATTTCCCGAACAAGCTGAAGGTAATCAAGCTGCAGCTCCAATTCCCTAACAATAATCATCAAATTTTTGGATTTTTTTTTCCAAAAATGGATTAATCAAATAGTGATTTCTTCTTAAATATGAGAGAAATTAATTTTCTAGAGGAATTAATTATGATGGTCCCTTGAGTGATGCAATCTTGCCATCAGGAGTCTGATCTGCATATGACTTTGTCTCCAATAATAATACATATATTGTAAAATTTATATATTTCATTCTAACCTGGACCATTCCTAGACACTGTTAATGAGGATTATATTCTCAATACTACATTGTATCTTAGGCTTGAAGTGTCTTAATAATAGCTAGTCTTTTACAGAATTTACCCAAAATCCAATCATTAATCAAACTGATATTTTGGCTGATGAGCACACAAGTACCCCAACAGAGTAGTGCTGGGACCTCCTTGTTTCTGGTATAGATAAATACTGTAATTGGGTAAAAGTGATTTGGATGAAATATGAGTTGTTTAATTAATAACTGCAAACAACCCAAAAATTGGTGGAGTTGTGGAAAATTGTCAAATGATATAGGAGAATATAGATCACTTGGAAATATGGATAGAGAAATGGCCGATGGAGTTTATGTCGACAAGTGTGATGTGTTACATTTGGAAGGTCAAATGCAAAAGGAAAATATACAGTAAATGGCAGGACCCTTAGGAGCACCGATGGGTAGAGAGATCTTGTGCTTCATATCAACATCATCATGTCCTCAGTACAAATCAACAGGCTCTAAAACATGGGTCTCTGTGCCTCCCTCTGCAACTGGATCATTGCCTTCCCCACTGGGAGACCGCAGTCTGTGCAGATTGGGTATAAAATCTGTCCCTCGCTGACAATCAACACTGCTGCGCCTCAGGGATGTGTGCTTAGCCCACTGCTCCACTCTCTCAACACCCACGATTGTGTGGCTAGGCAACAGCTCAAACACCATCTATAAATCTGCCGATAATACAACTATTGCTTGCAGAATTTCAGATGGTGATGAGAAGGCACACAGGAGAGAGATAGATCAGCTGGTTGAGTGGTGTCACAACAACAACCTTGCTCTCAACGTCAGTGAGACCAAGGAATTTATTGTTGATTTCAGGAAGGGAAAGTCAAGGGAACACACACCAGTCATCATCAAGGGATCAGTACTGGAAAGGGTAAGCAGTTTCAAGATCCTGGATCTCAACATTTCTGAGGACCTATCCTGGGCCCAACATACTGATGCAATTACAAAGAAAGCACGACAGCAGCTATATTTCATTGGGAGTTTGAGGAGATTTGGAATGGCATCAAAGACTGTAGCCTATTTCTACAGATATACTGTGAGAACATTCTAACTGGTTGCATCACTGTCTGGTATGGAGGGGCCACTGGACAGGATTGGAAAAAGCTGCAGAAAGTTGCAAACTCAGCCAGCTCTATCATGGGCACTAGTCTCCTCAGCATTGAGGGCATTTTCCAAAGGTAATGTCTCAAAGAGGCAGCATTTAGCGTTAAGAACCCCCATCACGCAGGACATGCCCCCTTCTCATTGCTACCATCAAGAAGGAATTACAAGAGCCACAAGACATTCATCCAAGTTCAATTATCATTCAACCATACATGAATATAGCCAAACAAGTGTTCCGCTGGGGCCAAGGTGTAAAATGTGTTACCAACAGCACACAGCACATATGGTTACCATAGCAGAAAAACATACAGTCACAAAGAAAAAATAGCCCAAGTCCCTGAGAGCCATGGCCTGTAGATCGAAGGTGAATGGAATGTTATCATGGTCTTGCCTGTTCTTCCACTAAATGGTCACCAGAGGGCAGCACCCAGTGAACACTAGAGGCAACCAAGGCAACACAGCTACTCTGCCGTTGATCTCACCAATAACCAGTGAACCAGACTTGTAGTTTTCTATATTTTTTATGTCTAACAGGGTCTTGTGATCACAACAAAAATGACCACTTGCTCCATTTGATGGAATGCTCACTGCCTCAGCATGATGGTACGCAACAAAACCAGATGATAATACAACAATGGTACGCAAAAAGTCCAGGCCCATCACTATCAAGAGACCTACTGATGGGGTGGACACGCAGTATTCAAATTTCTTAATATCAAGCAGTGTCTTGCGATCGTAAATAGAAGACGTAAAAGACAAACAGTTACAGTTTTGGCACCTGGAGTGGATACTGCATCCAAGTGCACTGACATCTTACTGGAAGACATTTTAGGAACAACTTCTTCCTTCTGCCATTAGGTTTCTGAACAGACAACAGATCTCTGAAAGTGGCTGCACAAGTCGATAGAATGATAAAGAAAGTGTACAGCATACATATAGCAAATCACAAAATCCAGCATCCCCTCTCCCCTCTCTTGCCTCTGCCTACACTTTTCACTGCCTCAGTAAAGCACTCAGCTTAATCAAAGACACTATCCACCATTGGACTGAAGGTACAAAAGCTTGAAGGCACACACCACCAGGCTCAAGGCAGTTTCTATCCTGTTGTTATCAGACTGTTGAACAAACTTCTTATATGTTAAGATAGACACTTAAGTTATCACTTTATTGCATAGTTGTCTACTACGATAAGAATGGACTCTTGACCTCACAATCTAACTTGTTATAAACTTGCACCTTATTGTCTACCTGCACTGTCCTTTCTCTGCAACTGTAACACAATATTCTGCATTCTGTCACAAACAAGAGAAAATCCGCAGATGCTGGAAATCCAAAGCAAACACACAAAATGCTGGAAGAACTCAGCAAGCCAGGCGACATTTATGGAAAAGAGTACAGTTGAAGCTTTGGGCTGAGACCCTTCTGTATTCTGTTATTGTTTTACCTTGTACTACCTCAAAGCACTGCATAATTAATTAACCTGTTGGAATGGTATGCAAGATTAAGCTGCTCATTGTACCTCAGTACATATACTAATAATAAACCAGTTTTCCAATTTACCTTCAGTCAGGGCAATAGGTTAAAAGTTGACAAGTCGTGTGGCAGCTGCAAAAAACTTGAGCTGGCTATGTTTGGAATATTGTGTGCTGTTCTAGTTGCTACAGATCTGGAGGCTTTGGAGAGAGTGCAGAGAAGGTTTACCAAGATGTTGCCTGGATTAGAATGTATTAGTTAAACAGAGAGCTGGGACAAATCTAGACAATTTTTACTAGAGCATCAGAGGCTCATGGGCAACCTGACAGAAATATAGAAATTATGAGAGGCACAGATAGGGAGGTCAGAATGATGATAATCTTGAACTTACTACATTGCACATCAGTCAAAGTGATCACTGTCTTATATCCCAACTTTCTGTTCATTGCGCATTGAGAAGAGCCAATGATGCTTTCTACTCAAGCAGCGGGTTATGAGCATTACTTCGATATACCTCTGTGGAAAAAGTGATGTGTATCACCTACAAGATTTTTTGGCTACAATCCAAATGCTCAGACTATAAGACTTGTAACCCTGACCTCACCCTGGCAATAATGCAGAAGAAACCACTTTGTGCCTGGTTTCTTCTGACAATCAGCTTTTACTTGGATTTTCTGAAGTGAGTATGGCTGAGCATTTGGCCTAAGAGAATTTAACCTGTTAACTATTAGGCTGAACTTGATGGTCCAATATACTTGGGGGTAAATGAAGAGAGTATCTGCTATTGACAACCTAACCTTCTTTGCAAGGCCATCACACATTTGTGCCTACTTTAAGGATAAGCAGGCTCTTTCTTTTGCAAGAAACCCAATGAAACTGAGCAAATCCTATATCTGAAAAGCATTCTTTTTCATTTCCTGTTCTTTTTTTACGTGCTTGTGATTTGAGAAATCCTCAGGAACACTGAACTGGAAACTCTGGTGGAATGTGAAACCCACTTCACTTTGTACCACTCATACTCATACCTCCACACTAGCATAATCACAGATTGAACATCTGAACGGCTTCTCATGAGTGTGCTTGTGATATCTATGTCGCACAGCTTCTTGACTTGTGACAAAAGTCACAGAACAGTCTGGACACTTGTGTGGGTTGGTGCCTAAAAATAAGATGGCTGTAAGATTAGCGATTTGCTTTTAGGAAAGATTTTTTTTAAAGATTAGCTTTATTTGGCACATGTACATCAAAACATTGAAACATACAGCAAAATGTGTCATTTGCATCAATGACCAACGTAGTCACAGGATGTACAAGGTCAATAAACTGAAGGAACAGAGATGCAGATTAGCTGTCAACCTTTGTTACAGCATACTTTTAAAAAAAAGTAGAAACTAATTACAAAATCACAAATAGTCTAAGTACTCATCATAATCTCAGAACATCGACCCAAGGAAGTACTTCTGAGGTAAAGCACTGCTTCACATATGAAACCAGACAGTAGATTGCACACACCAATGATCCACAGACAGCAATGAAATAATGAAGACAGTTGAGGGAAAAATAATGGACAAATTCCAAGGAAAACTAACCATATCTTCAAAACATCTTAATCATCCACTTACTGGACAGATAGAAGTCCCATCCAATAAGGCAGCAATCACACAACATTGCACTGAAATTCTGACCTAAATGCTGTCTATATTCAAGTTTTCAGAATGCTACGATCTTATGATTAAGCAGTTACTCTCTGGGCCACGAGCCAGCCATATGTAGCAGTCCAGAACAGGAGAGTAAATTTACCCATCTCACCATTCACAGCAGAAACTGCTTAAAGGAAACATGTGTCAGATCTGCACTTGCAGGCACCTCCCAATCTCCACCCAGCTAAAAGGAATCACCTGCCACTCATTTCCAACCCATCACTGGCAGCCTATTTAAACCCAGCTCTCGTCCACAGTCCTTGTTCACTCATCGAACCATTCAGCCTCGACCAGTTGCCCCTAGTCTTCAGTTACCCTGTTGTATGTCAAATTTAGTATCTGTTCTCTCTTAATATGTAGTTTATTATTAAAGTTATTGCTCACCACTAACTGCCCTCATTGGGACTCAACACCCCTCTCTCTAAATGCATCTTGAGGTTCTTAATGGAACAATCCCAGTCAGTCTGAGTTATCAGCAACATCTCAAGTGTCATCATGCTGAGCACTACTGACCTCCATGTTTGTGTGCTCAGTCTGCTGCTGACTCATAAGTGCACTGCCAGACTGAGCTCAAACCACATCATCAAGTTCACTGATATTACAGTGATCGACCTCAGCAGCAACAGTGAGTTGGCATACAGAGAGGAGGTAGGGAGGCTTGTCAAATCATGTGAAAACAACAACCTGAGCCTCAACGTGGACGAGACAAAAGAAATGATTGTGCATTTCAGATGAGCACAGGTTGACCACTCTCCATTGTATATTAATGGCTCCAACATGGAGCAAGTGAAGAGCACGAAGTTCCTTGGTGTGCACATAACAGACGATCTAACCTGGACCCACAATACCTCCTCACTAGCCAAAAAGGCACAGGACTCCTTCTGAGGAGAATAAGGTGTGCAAGACTCCCTGTCCCCAATTCTAACAACTTTCTACAGGAGCACCATCCAGAGTGTCCTGCCCAGTTGCATCATGGCATAGTGCAGAAGTTGCAAGGTATTGGACCACAAGACCCTAGAGAGGACAGTAAAAGTTGCCAAGGACCACTGGGGTCTCCCTCCCTCCTATCTGTGACACTTAGTAGGAGCATTGCAAATGAAGGGTCCAAAGCATTGTTTAGGACCCAAAACACTCAATCCACAATCTCCTTGACCCACTACCATCACGAAAGAAATACAGGAGCATCAGGACCAGGGTTGCCAGACTGGGTAATAGCTTCTTTCCTCAGGCTGTGAGACTAATGAATACCCTGTCACTACTGAGGTCTTGTCACTAGGACAACGAGCTGCTTACTGTACTTTTTCCTGATTACTGTTTACCTGTCCTGTGCTTTACTACACAGATTTTGAATTATATTTTATTAACTTATTTATAGTATAATAATTTTAGTTTATGTGCTGAATGTGGTGTATGTTATGTGGGTGCACCGTGGCCCACAGGAACATTGTTACATTTAGTTGTATAAATGGACAGTCAGGTGACAATAAACTTGATCATCTCCCCTGCTCTGCTTTTGGGTCAAGCCTCCTCTACATTTCCTGACAGCATCGTTAAAAGCAAAGGCCCGGAGTTTTCAATTCTCAAGGCGTTCCACGTAGGAAAAAACCTTGATGTAAAAATGGCTTGCAGACAGCATGTACTACCACAACCTATCAGCAGGGGGCAGACTGGTCTTCTGTTTGTGGCATCTCCAACAAGGCGGTAATCAACCAACTGCATTGTAATTCCAAGCAACTGGTGAATCAATTGTTCAGTTGCACTGCTTATGGGTATAGAAGGTAACCAGTGCATTTACCTGTATGAACATGGATATGATTTTACAGGAGAGTGATGGTTTGGTAAGCATTTTCACTTCAATAACATTTATGAGGTCGCTCATTTGCATGGCTTCCCATATGATGGCTTAAACTAGAGCATTGAGGAGAAGCTGTGTGAAGACAGTTTACACTGAAATGTCTTCCCAATGTCTGTATAATAAAAAATCCCAGGAAGACAGAACCACGTTGATTATACATGAATTTCAAATAATTTCACTAGTACAGAGGGATAAACAAATTGAGCTGAGGGAACTCATTCTCAGTCAGGAACTTGTGCTACACAAGAACTGATTTCTAAATTGTCATAATGCAATTAGAAGATATAATTCTTCAGCTTGTCAAAATGCCTTGTAGGAAACTTAGTTCAACATTAGGGCAATCAAGAGTAAATGTGCAGAGCTATTGATTAGCCTGACTGACTCACTTTGACAGTGGCAACTGTTGGAACCATATTCAGCACTGTGCAAAAGTCTTGGCAACACATACAAAATTAACTTGGTGGAATGATATAGAGGGTGGTATTGTAAATTGTTATTTTTCCAGATTGAAGGCCTGTCAGGAGGGGTGTGCTACAGGGATCAGTGCTGGGTTTGCTGTTGTTTGTAATATATATTAATGATTTGGATGAAAATTTGTGACATGATTACTAAGTGTGCAGGTGACGTCAAATTGGTGCTGTGGGTTTGAAGAGAGTTATCTAAGACTTCTACTGGGAAAGTAGACAAAGCAATGACAGGTGTAATTTAACTCAGACCCAAGTGGTGAAGAAGGCATTTAGCATGCCTGTCTCCCTTGGTCAGGGCATTAAACACAGAGTCGGTGAATCGTGTTGCAGCTGCACATGCTGTTGGTGTTGGTAAGACCATACTTGGGATGCTGTCTGCAGTTCTGTTGTCAAACTCCAAAAGGAGTTAAGCTGGAAAAAACTGGAGGGCTTCATCTCTAAACAGAAGCTGGATAGGCTGGAGATTTTTTGCCCTAGAATGCTGAGGGGTGACCATATAGAAGTATAAAACCATGATAAGGGGAATGGTAACAGCTTTTCTCCCCCAGGGCTCTAAATTTGGAAGGCATCCTTTTAGTGAGAAGGGAAAGATTTAAAAGGGAACATGAGTAAATTTTTCACATGAGGATTATGGATATATGGAATGAGCTGCCAGAGGAACTGGTAGGGGTGCGTATAATTACTATGTTTTAAAAGCATTGGACAGGTATACGGAGAGGAATGGCTAAACACAGACCAAACACAGGCAAGTGGGATTTGCTTGTGCATGGCCAAGTTGCAAGGTCCTGTTTGCATGCTGTTGAACATTGACTCTTAAAACAACCATAGAGAGTGGCAACAAGATAAAAGGAGCATTGGGCAGCAACCTTACCGTTTCTTTAACACTCATCTTGTTTTTTTTTACGAGGCTGAGTTGCTAGCTTGACGCTCAACCCAGCAGAAATAAAGAGCATGCAAGGAGACGGTTGGATTCGAACCTGTGACCACTTGCCTCGAGGTCTGGTGCAGATGCCACGCCACCACCAGGCAGCGCGTCATGAGCAGAGACTGACTTAAAGAGAGAATACATTTATCAGTTCCAACTAAAATTTGCATAACATGGATTCTGATTTATACACACAGCATAGAATTTTTTTAACAATGGTTTATGTTGGATGATAAAGATTACTAGAAATAGAATAGGGAAGTAACTGTGCCACTGTACAAATAATGCAGACGTGACTGCATTATTTCCAAATGCACTTAAAAATTGTAATTACGAGGCTAGAATCAGCAATTGTAAATATAAAAATACCCGACAATTGCAATGTAATCAAGCATCAATGTAATATATCTAATGTGCACCATCTCTATTGCCTCTGCATTCTTCCGAACTACTATCATTCTGATTCTCTACACAAACTGAGGACTTACTAAGGGATTTAAAAATTCCACCCAATATATTTAATTTCTGCTAGCTTAGATGTCGCATTAATATTCCATTCACTTCACTTTGGCTTAGCCTATTTAAGATGATTTTAATGTCCAAGAATTTCGACTCCCAAATCCTTTTGCTGTTCACATTAATGTTACTGACAAAACAATGCCCAACGCTTGCCGCAACTTTGCGTAATGTAAGCAAACTTCTGAGTGTCTTAAGGTATCATACTGATCAAGTAACTCCCACCTTAACCAAAACATGTGCTGAAGTAAAGTTGTGCTTCTGGGGAAATTTTTCTTTGGATGAACAAATAGCAATGGGTTTTGGGAGGCCAAGACCCCACACCCTCGGGACGTGGTCATCGATTTAGATTTATCCATGGCTATTTGCTTGACTGGAGGAAAATTATCACGTGCCTGCCAGAGTCACAGAGTACTTAATGCTGTCATTCAGATAGAACTGCAAGGAGCACAAATGTCAGGAAAATAAGTTCATATCAACTGGTATGCCAACTCTTCTGTATTACACAGAATTATTAAAGATATACCGCACAGAAGCCCTCGGCTGGTTCCCTGGTGAGAGAGCTTAGCTTTCTATCATTCCCTGACTGCATTCATTTAGTCAAGGTTTGTGCTGTAAAAATTCACATTCCACTTAACATATCCAGCGTTCTACGCTCACTGTTTCTGCAGGCCAGCCACTGTACAGCTAACACAACACATGCATATAAACCCACACATAAATGCTGGAATCTATCACCTCTTCTACTGTTCTCGCACACTCACTCACTGCTGCTGCAGTACCTATATAACGTGAGAAGCCATTTATCTCAGAGGGCAGGGGATAAGGAAGCAGAGCTTTCAGCTTCCCACAATGCTGGAGCAGTAGCTGGTAGTGACCATGGATCTGGATGCTTTGCTGACAGGAACACATGCAAGATCCAAAGTAAAACTGGATGAATGTCTTCAGGTGTTTCTTCAGTGTATGTTCTCCTTCTGCGTATGTACCTGTTTCCTGACCCCTATTATCTCAAACTGCTATTTTACCTTTCCTGTTTCGTCATTGAAGAATCACAAGAGATCCTATCTTGGCAGCCACTTCATTCTAGGCAGGAAAGCACAAATGACAAAAAGGCCAAAACTAGTGTCTTCAGCTTGATACTCCACATACTATTACAGATCCTGAACCACACAAAACGTAGACAGTTTAGAGAGGTACCTTATCAGTGATGAGACTGGCACAACCTTTCAGTGCTATATAACCATACAACTGTGAAGAAAGCTTGGTAGCACCTCTACTTCCTTAGTCATTTGCAAAGGTTTGGCATGATATCTCATATTTTGACAAGCTTCTAAAGATATGTGGTAGAGAGTATATCGACAGGCTGCATCACAGCCTGGTACGGAAACACCAATGCCCTTGAATGGAAAATCCCACAAAAAATAGTGGATAGGCCCCAGTCCATCACAGGTAAAACCCTCCCCTCCACTGAGCACATCAGCACGGAGCACAGTCACAGACAGGAAAGCAGCATCCATTGTCAGGGACCCCCACCACCCAGGTCACGTCTCTTCTCGCTGCTGGAAATATAGGAGCCTCAGGACTCACCAGATTAGAAACCATCAGGCTCTTGAACCAGTGAAGATAACTTCATTCAACCTCACTTGTCCATCACTGAACTATTCCTACAACCACATTCAAGGACTCGTGTTCTCAATTTTTATTGTTTATTTATTTTTTCTCTCCTTTGTGTTTGAGCAGTTTGTTGCCTTTTGCACACTGGTTGTTTATCCACTCGGCTGGGTGTGGTCTTTCACCGATTCTGTTATGGTCCTTGGATTTACTGAGTATGCCCACAAGAAAATGAATCTCAGAGTTGTATATTATGATAATACATTTACTTTGAACTTTGAACAAAGCCTAAGCTCCAATCAGGATAAGAAACAAGGGAAACCAAAGTCAACTCTCTGGGTGATGTTATTTTCCAGAGAATAGATAAAAACTGATAGGACAGCGTACATGCACGTGAATATGCTGAACACACTTTTGAATTTGTTAGAGACCCTTCAAGAGACATCAAGCAACAGTTGTACTCCAAATTTTCACAACTTTCACCAGGAGCTCTTTACTTACCAACTGGGAAACAGTAGGCCTGTCTAAGCTAGAAAATGCCAATGTAACCATGAAAGAGATGTCATGGAGCAGAGATGGAAACCATCCATAATCTGTGCACAGGGCAATGTGTGACTCGCTCCATTTGATGCTGGTCAGATTTTGCTTGTTGCCAACCAGACAGATCTAGCTGCTGGTCAACCATAAGCAGCTACTATCAATGCACTGGAGGTATCTCAGGTTTTAAGAAAAAAATGCCAACAGTATAACTTTGTGCTCACCAGACTGGAAAGCAATCTGATGGCATTCACCATGGTGAGTGCTGGCAAAGTTTCTTTCTCTGAGGATGTCTGTTTCATTTCCAGTGCAATGTGGCCAATATTCTGGTCATACATGGAAGATCTGATGGGAAAACCTTTCTTACCGTCGAACAAGCAAGACATTCTACTAAATCGCTAACGTGATGCTTGATGAAACCAGTCCACTAATTCATCACACCCACTTCCTGCAGGGCTCTGATCGCGGTTTGTGATGTCCACTGACTACACAACTTACGATCAAAAGCATTCTCCTGGATAAAATGTTCTTCTACAAGCGACAAGTGGTCCAGAATGGTCTACTGAAAAGTAATGTTTCAAGACAATGTGGCCAGATCCCACACAACTTGGGGACAAGACAGGACTTCAGCAGAATCTGAATCAGATTTAATACCACCGGCATATGTGGTGACATTTTTTAACTTAGTGGCTGCAGTACAATGAAACACATCATAATATAGAAAATCAATAACTTGTACTAAGTTTGTAAATGTAAATGTTAGTTTTAAAATAGTGCAAAAACAGCAATTATATTTAAAAAGTGAGGTAGCGTTCATGGGTTCAATGTCCATTTCAGAATCGTACGGCAGAGGGGAAAAAGCTGTTCCTGATTTGCTGAGTGTGTACCTTCAGGCTCCTGTACCTCCTTCCTGATGGTAACAATGAGAAGAGGGCATGCCCTGGGTGGTAGACATACTGTAGAAAGGATGTTATTAAGCAGAAAAAAAATTCCAAGCATGTCGTCTGGATTGGGGGGGCTGAAATTACATAGAAAGATTAGACAAGGCTGGTGTTGTTTTTTTTATTGGAGAGAAGGGGACTGAGAGATGATCTTATCAACGTTTGTAAAATAATGAGAGGCGTTGATAAGGTTGTGATCTTTTCCCCAGGATAGGAGATCCAAAACTAGAGTGTGTAGTTTAAAGTGAGAGGGGAAAGATTTAAAGGAGCAAGATTTTCATACAAAGTGTGGTAGGTATATGGAACGAACAGACAGAAGCAGGTACAATCACACACACTTAAAAGTACATGGATAGAGGGTTATGAGCCAAATAGGTCTAGCTCAAGTGTACACCTTGGTCAGCATGGAGGAGTTGGGCCGAAAGGCCTGTTTTCGAGTTGTACAGCTAAGTGGCGTTTTCAGGCAGATCACTGACACATTTGTACCAGAGCCTCCCCGTACTGTATTGCCAATGCAGTATTTCCTCTTGGTAAGTCGTATCCCGGACTTACTTCGAAGTCGCGTTTACGCCCTAGCACGTACACCGCCTTTCATCTTCGAATGCAACCGGATTCTGATCTCAGCAGTCCCATCCCGCAACATTTCTTTCACCGGGGAGGAAACATTACTACTCAGCTTCTGCGGCTCAGTGACCTTAAACTACAGAAACGATCTTGCTAAGGGGCAATGGCATCAGCCTGGCCCAACCCTCCCTTACGAAGTCCGGGCGAGGTGGAAGTAGGCCACGCTGACTCGAGAGGCGTGAGGTCCTGACCCCATTCCTGGTCAGCAAACCCCGCTGGTCCCGATGCCAAACTCGAATGCCGCCTTCGCCTCTCTGTTGGTGGCCCGGCATGTGCGTGGTCCGTGGGCGGGAAAAAGGGAAGAACGGGCAGCTTGCACCCGGCGCGCAGGCGCAGTAGGAGGTTGACCGGCAGCCACAGAAAGTAAAGCATGCAGCTGGTACATACGGTCAAACGCGGCGGAATGTCCATTCCCCCACTCCCCAAAGAACAGGAGAAGGCAAGTTCACACAAAATGGCATAACCCCGACAAATCGTTACTGGGTCTTTAGAAAACCCTGGTCCTACAATCCTCTATATTCTCCATCTTCACAGCCCATCGGCTCTGCCCTGCTGTCAAACCTGTCTATAAGTGAACAGCATCAATAACACCCTGTCATAGCCATCCCTGAATGTCTGTTCACAAAATTGATGAAGAAACAGGCATTACACTAACCCCAACGAAGAAAGTGCTCATGGGGCCAGGGAAACATTAGCTCAGTGTGAAAAGAATGTTCGAAGACATTTTCAATCTCTCATTGCTACAGTAGGAAGTTCCCACCTGCTTCAAAAGGACAACAATTATACCAAGAAGAGCAGGGTGATCTGCCTTAACATCTACCGTCCACTAACACTCACATCTATGATGATGAAGTGCTTTCAGAGTTTGGTTATGGCTAGAATTAAATCCTGTCTCAGCAAGGACCTGGACCTACTGCAATTTGTCTATTTCCACAATAGGTCTATGGCATACACAACCTCATTGGCTTTTCATGCAGCCTTGGATCACCTGGACAATGCAAATACCCATGTCATGATGCTGTTTACTGACCACATTTCAGCGTTTAACACAAACATTCCTACAGTTATGATTGAACATCTCCAGAACCTGGGCCTCTCTACCTCCCTCTGCAACCGGATCTTCAACTTCCTAACCTGAATACCACAATCTGTGCAGGTTGGAACCAACGTCTCCACCTCTCTGACAATCGGTCCTGGCGCGCCTCAGGGATGTGTGCTTAGCCCACTGCTCTACTCTCTCTGACTGCGTGGCTAGGCACAGCTCAAATGTCATCTATAAATTTGCTGATGATACAACCACTGTTGGCAGAATTTTAAATGGTGACGGGAGGGCGAACAGGAGCGAGATATATCAGCTAGTTGAGAGGCGTTGTAGCAACAACCTTGCACTCAATCTCAGTAAAACAAATAACTAATTGGACTTCAGACAGGGGAACATGTACCAGTCTTCATAGAGGGACCAGAAGTGGAAAGAGTGAGCAATTTCAAGTTCCTGGGTGTCAATATCTCTCAGGATCTAACCTGGACCCAACATATCGATGCAGCTACAAAGGAGGCAAAACAGTGGCTGTATTTAATTAGGAGTTTGAGGAGGTTTGGTATATCACCAACGTCCATCATTAAGGACCCCCATCACCCAGAACATACCCTCTTCTCATTGTTACCATCAGGAAGGACATACACAAGCGTGAAAGTACACACTCAACGATTCAGGAACAGCTTCTTCCCCTCTGCCATTGAATTTCTGAATGGACATTGAACCCATGAACACTACCTCACTACTCTTTTATTTCTATTTTTTACACGACTTATTTAATTTAACAATTTATATAAATACTTCCTGTAATTCACAGTTTTTTTTTCTATTATCATGTAGTGAATTGTACTGCTGCCGCAAAGTTAACAAATTTCACAACATTTGCTGGTGATATTGAACCAGATTCTGATTCTGACTTCTGTTCATAAAAATGAGAAACCATTCAAAGAGGATGTCTATGTTGGTCAGAATCTCTCCTCACCACTACTGGGACAGATTGCCATCGAGAAGCTGAACCTCATTGCAAGGTTGGATTTGCTAAGCAATGTTCAGTGGCAGGAGAAGTACCCAGAGTTGTTCATGGGAAATGGGTGTGGTGAATTGATGGATTGGTTTCTTCAAGCATGCTGTTAGTGATTTAGCAGAATGCCTTGTTTGTTTGATGGTAAGAAAGACCTTCCCATCAGATCTTCCATGTATGATCAGAAGGACAGTTATAATGTCGGCTATTCTTTTTCAGGTTTACGTAAGGAGCATAAGTTATGTTCTATGGGTAAAGTGAACTGAATCACTCCTGGTAAACCCCTTCTATAGCTTCCCAATCCTTTCTATATTAGATCAACCAGTACTGCACATTATACTGTAAGTGCGATCTAACCAAAGTCTGACGTAGCTGCAACATATCTTTCTTACTCTTATACCCATTTCCCTGGCCAATGAATGCTATAGACATTCTTTACCAACCTATCTACTTACGTGGCCACGTTCAGGGAGCTGTGGACTTGGAGCACAAGATCTTTGATCTTAATATCATAAATGCTATTAAAGGTCCTGTCATTAACAGTATACTTTCCCTTTACATTTGATCTCCCAAAGTACAACACCACTCAACTGCCTGATTTAACCTCCGTCTGTTACTTCTCTGCCCATAACTGTAACTGATTTATATTCTTCTGTATGCTTTAACTACTTCGTTTATTGTCCAGAATCCCACCAATGTTTGTATGCTATCTGCAAACATACTAACCTACCCATCTATATTTTCATCCAAGACATTTATATATATCACAAACAGCAAGGGACCCTGCGGAACATCGCTGGTGGCTTCCGTTAGTCTCGTGAGACCATGGATCTGTGCCTGGAAAGTCTTGTTTCAGTCTGTGTTAGAGCAGCATCTGTTGTGGCTGCAGAGGCCCACATGGGAGCGACAGTCTTGGCTGCAGCAACTGCACTTGAAGGTTCTGTCCTCCAGGGTTGTCTTGGTGCTGTTAACTGCTATTTTCCGTGTTGTGCCATTGCAGTGAGGCGGTGCTGGAGTGTCCTCTCCAGGGTGCAGGCCTGGGCAAGGTTGTATGGAAGACCGGCCGTTGCCCACGCAGTAAGTCTCCCCTCTCCATGACACCAATGTTGTCCAAGGGAAGGGCATTAGGACCCATACAGCTTGGCATCATTTTGTCACAGGAGTTGCCAGAACGAGGTTGAAGGCAACGTCGGACTGCCTTAGGGACTCCAGTTCCGGATTTGTCCTCAGGGTTTACTCCCGAAGCCTTTCCCATGAGTGGGTATGGCTGCAAGGCAGCAGAGGTTTGAAATCAGAGTTTTCCCTCTCTTAGATGGACTGCCTTCCCAGGCTGACGAGCTCCATCTATCCGAAGCACTGGTTTTAAGGCGCCAGGACCCACCTTTGCCCCTTCTCCTGTCAGTAGAAACAGTTCTGCCAGGCTTAGAGGCTAAGCCACACGAGAAGGCCAGGAGTTGGACTTGGTTGTCAGAGGCTATTTGAGGCGCATGCCGTGAGGAGCACTTTTAGGTAGTGGGAGCTTGTCCCCACTACCACCCCTCGGCTTGACAACCCTCAACCACTAGCCTCTGTCTTTAATGGGCAAGCCAATTCTGGATCCAAATTACCGCTAATCCACTCTATCTTTTCCTGTACACGTGTATGCACTTGTGTTCTGTAGTCACACTCATGCAAACACACCAATTTTATTGCACGACGTACCCTCCGGGTGCTCCGGTTTCCTCCCACAACCCAGAGACATAGTGGTCATTCGGTTAATTGGTCATTGTAAATTGTCCTGTGATTAGGTTCGGGTCAGATCGGTGGGTTGCTGGGTGGTGCGGCTCGTTGGGGTGGAAGGGCCTGGTCTGCACAGTAGCCCTAAATAAAATAAAACTAAAGAATAGGAATTACAAGATAAGAACAGTGCAAAAAAGCTAATTTGTTGGTATCACTTGATATATTCTCAAAGAATGTACGAAAAAGCATTTTGTAACCTAAACTATAAGCATGGCCCCTTTGGAAGGGATATGAGCCATATGGTGGCAAATGGAACTAGCTTAGATGGGAATTTTTGTCAGCATGGGCCAGTTGGGCTGAAGAGCATGTTTCCATTCTGTATGGCTCTATAACTAATGTTTGCACAAACAAAAATTAAAATTATTATGTTACCCTAGTTATAATTATGTTAAAATATTTATTTATTGAAATGTCACTCACACATATTAAAAATGCATGCATCTACAAGTGGGTTTTATAACAAAATAGAAAATGCATATCAGTGTATCTTTTTTGCCAGGATTCTTATTTCAAATCCTTTGATGAAAATATTTATGTTTCAGAATCAGCTGAGGACTGAATAAAACTTAACTATGATGGAATTATGGTCAGAAGTTAACCAGGACAAATTGTCCAAGCTATCACAGGTAGAGTAGCCATTTGGGTAAGGCATCTGTGTTCTTCAACCACCGATGGAAATGTGAGCCAGTGGAAGTGATTATGTTATGTCAGTCACAACATATTTGTCACAGAATATGTAAGCAAGATTGATTAATGCTTTTCAATGGTATTATTCCTACAATGCATTTTAGATAATCAGGTCAGGAACCACTTCACTGTGTTACATTGATAACTACCATTTAAAAGCCTTATTCTGAACATTCCAATAGCGAAGAAGCCTTTTCAAATTGTGACGGGGTCTGCTCATAACCCGCAAAAGAGCAAAACAGGTACACATGGAAGTACTGAGATCATGTTCAACCTATCACCTAGTTCTTGTTCCCAAAAACAAGCTGTTTGTTAAATTATCCATCCTGACCTCATTCTGCGTACATAAGTAGCTCTGCATCATAAACCTGTTTTTCATTACTTTGCTGTTCTGTTTTGCTAAACTGTAATCATTAACTTGCCCCATTATTCCAGTCTTATTTGGATTAAGGTGGAAATTACCAGTTTTGGCTCACAATAATTTGTTCATTTTTGCAGCAACTGTTTTCTCTGTTTTTTAAACAAAATTATCTTTGTTCTTCACATAAATTGTACCTAGTTTAATTTATTTTAGCATTCCTATTAAGGTATGTGTGCTTTACCTTTACAGGAAGGAAAATTTATTCATTGGTTTAATTAGCATGCAGAAAGCAATATATATTGATCATTTTCAGTTTTCTGTCTCTCATTTTCTTGAACAATGAATTAAATATTTGGAGGATTACTTGAAACATTGGAGTGACATATAATAAACAGTTTAATTTAGAAGGCTTCATTTGTGCAAGTCTACGGTTTTTTTTGTAAAGGAGGGCCATATACCCACACATTTTTTCAGCAATGCAAGCCTTCTAGTCTTATATTTAAATGGAGTTGTAAATGCCATCAGTTGACCATTGACACACCACAGATGAGATGGTTTTCTCAGTGTGCAGATGGTTCTTTAATCCCAGAATCAATCTACTAGGATTTTTCTGTTACTTAAACAAGATACCTCTTTGAGAAAATTCATTCTCCAAGTAGATAATCATTCCGTCAATTTATCAGTTGATCATTAGTGTGTGGTCACTCAGTGAAATGAAACTTCAGTCAGCATTCGTAATGGTATCATGATCAATCTGAATGAAGATCTAAATCTGAAAATCAGGATAGTTCATGAATAGGTCTCCAGTGCAAAATGAAAGAATGCATTCATAATCTGCAATTATTGATTCAGTCGGTGTAGCCCTGACTGTATTTTAATGATCATCCTTGGTACACTAGACATTAACAAGATACTACCCATTGTACACAGACAAAAAAAAAGAAATCCCTGTGGTAATAGAGAGCATCCACAAATGGCCAAGAAAAATCTCAGGAAAGGAATTGTGTTGGTGGTTACAATGGTGCCATGGGTAATGCTGCTTCCATACAGCTCCAGCAAAAAACTATCCAGACCTCTGCTGCTGTGTATGTGTAGTTTGCCCAATTTCCCTATGAACATGTGGGGAACCGTGATTTCCTTCTACATCCCAAATATGTAGGTTCATTAGCTATGGTAAATTACCGTTTATTTACGTGGGTAATAGGAGAATTGGAGCAGGTGGGGAGAAAGCTGTTGATGGCCACATGAGAGAGAATACTTCACAAGGAAAGAGCTGGAGAAATAGGGTTCTCTGAGCCAGTATACACTAAATGGGCTGAAATATGAAATATAAAAGTAATGAAGCAAAATTGAGTGTGTCTTCAGTCTGTTATTGAGAACAAACTTTCAAATGAAGTCCACTTGATTTTAAGCCAGTGATAACTTTAACCATCCAAATGTGAGTAACTACTCTAAGTATAAGCATAGCAAATAGCAAATCAGCGGATATACTAATCAATTGATTGGTCCAACAACAGATGACACATTATATGTCTGACATTTGCAACCTGGAAACTGCAGAATGACAGAAAATGAAGAGCAATGTCAGAGCAAAGGGTTTGATTGATCTTAAGAGCAGGTTAAAAGGTTGCCACAACATTGTGGGCCAAAGGCCCTGAACTATGCTTTAATGTTCTACCCTTTAATATTTCTGCAGAGGAGCTTTAAGTGCAAAAACTGGAAATTTAAAATATTACAAAATGCGAACTGATGAAATTAAATTCTGCTTGGGCGGAACAAACTGGTACTCACGGTGATAATAGACAGAAGTTTATTATTTCTTTCCTTACTATTCCAGAACTCATCCTTCTTCCTGAAATCGAGGAATGACCATTAACAGATAAATACAATATCAACATGCCCAAAGCCATTGACAAGTCATAGTGAGCATTGTAAATGCAAACACTGATGAGGTGGCGGGTATGCTGTGCAAGATGATTTTCAAAGGAATGACAAAGGGAAGTAGGCATTTAAAGTGTTATTATGATTGTAAAGTAGGAATGAAAATTGCCAGATTGTGCACAACAAGTGCCACAACCACGGACTCTGCCGTGGGGTCTGCGTGTCCTCACAGGCAGGCTGCAGAATGGGTTCGGCACTCACACTAGTGAGTATGCACATTCCAGCCAGTTAGTGTTCCGTCCCTTCCTCCCATTTCAGATTTGTTGAGACGACCAAAAGCAAAGCAGTGTCAACATACTCTGCTTACCATTGTCCTGCTTCTGGGAAAAAAGACTACGTTTAGACTGACACTGCTAAGAAACGGTATTTATTTAGTATTAAGCTACTACTGCCAAGCTGCTGTATCGCCATTAACTTTCTTTTGAAAGTTCTAATTAATGGCTCTATTGGACCGATATTTATCAATTTCCCTTTAATTCTGCACATTTCCTGTTAAAACTCTGTGAACTGTCGATCAGCTTCAGCGTCTCTCTCTTTTGACACTTGGGCCATAACGCACACTCTTGTCAGCAGGTCTTGACCAGAAGAAACGGGACCCAGCAGAGAGAGAACAGCTAACCTTGTCCCTGACATTCATTGGCCAGATAGGAAAGAAGTTACAGTCAGCTGAAGCTGTGTTGACTGTGGCAGTGCAACAGATACTCTCAGAATGACAAGCCCAGTCCAGACCAAAAATCCTGGAGGAGAAACTAAAATCAGTGGAAGCTGGATTGGCCGACTTTTATCACGCAGTGTGACAGCTACGTACTTCTGGAACGGCAGTCCCAGTCTCAGCTGAAAGAGCAAGTGTCAGCTCTGAAAGGGACAATTCGGCAATTCAACGCAGACAGCTGGAATTAGATGTTAATGCTTAAGGCTGATTTATTACGCTGAAGGTATGGCGTAGCTGCAAACCCTTCGCAGTGCCTACGCGGATCCCTACGCCGTAGCCTGACGCGCACCTCTCCCAAAATGTAACTACGCGTCGCTGCAACGCAGACCACAACAACTGTGATTGGTCCGCTTGGTAGCATCACATGTCCTCCTACGCTGCAATAGCTTCCCATTGGGCGACTGAAGGACAGGGATGGAACTCTGGTTGCAATGCTTTCCATAAAGCTTTACAGACCTCCGAAATTATGGAGGACACATTTCGCTTTTACGAAAAAAGACGTTCGCTTTAAACTTGTTTACCTCAAGAAAGACTACCATGACCATCAGGCCTTGCATGGGTAGGTGTGTGTGCATGCGTGACGTGCGAATATGTGATGTGCACATGCGTGTATGTGCCCGAATTGCAGAGCGACGCAGACACACCAACGCACAAGTACAAATGCTCACAACGGCGTAGCCCACTTGCTAGGCTACGGCGCAAGCTAGTAAGCACAAGTATAAATCAGCCTTTACTGCTCTCACGACCATGGTTCAGAAGCTTACTGCTGACTGCCAGAATCAGTGACAGCCACTCTCTCTCACAAACACACTCAGCAGCCTTTAGCCATGTCAGTCCCACTCCCAGCATCTCCCAGATCCTCCTTTTCAACGTCCTCAGCAACCTTGGCCACTAATGCCCCAACTCCCATAACAGTGTCTGGAAGAGAACCCAGTATTCCTCCCCCAGGCAGCTACTCCTGTGACCACAGTGGCTGCAGGCGTGAGCTAACTTCCCAAGCTCAGCCTGGCCAGGTCGCTGATGATGTGCATAAACTGGTGAATCTCTTAGAAAGACCCCCACTCAGCTTTTCAATGCTTTACAGGTACAAGGTTCCCACCCAGTGCAGTCACATTGACAATTTGTTATTGAGTTCAAGAGCGTTTTTGATCTTCCAGTATGGGATCAGGAGGCTACCCACCTACTCCTGGGCCTCTGCCAAGGTAGAGGGACAGTGAGGGACTATGCAGTAAAGTTCTGCACGCATGTGGTGGAGACGGGGTGGAAAGAGAGATCCCTCATTACTGCTTTCCAGTGGGGATTGAGTGCAGTGGTCTGGCAAAAGATCACAGTGTGTCACGAGCAGGGCAGCATGTACCAATCTCAGGAGGAACAAGACTGGCACAGGACAACAGGTTCCTGCCTCTATTGTTGTGACCAGGACACATCCAGGCTTCATGTTGCAAGCTCTCAGTAAAAGAGGAGACCTGTCAGCAGGAAGGGGAGTTCTGATGGGTTGGTTCTGCCTGCAAGCATTCTCCCTAAATGAATAATGCTTCCAGCTTCCTTGTTGCAGAGGTCTCAAACCCATAAGCTTCAGGGATTTGTTGATTCCAGGGCAGCTGAGAGCTTCATGGATACTGTATTTCTTACTCAAAAATGGAGAGTTCCAACTCAGCAACTGAGAGAAAATGTTGACATCATGGCCCTGGGTGGTCGGACTCTTGGGCACCGGCAGGGCCCGCCTTTCCACAGAACTCCTCCAACTTGTGCTAGAATGCAACCACAGGGAACAGCTCTTTTTCTGTCTGGTAGATTCGCCTGAACTGCTGTTGGTGCTTGGCTTTCACTGGTTATCACGGCACATCCCACTGATTAATTAGTTCCTAAGGGCACTCCAAGAGTGGAAACCAGCAGACCCATCTACCTCAAAGTCCAAAGTAAATTTTTTATCAAAGTACAAATATGTCACCGTATACAACCCTGAGATTTGTTTTCTTGCAGGCATACTCTGAAAATCCAAGACACATAATGGAATCAATGAGAGACCACACCAAACAGGACGGACAAACAACAAACGTGCAAGGACAACAAACTGTGCACATACAAAAGAAAAATAAGAAGTAATAATAATAAATAAATATTGAGAACATGAGATGAAGAGTCCTTGAAAGTGAGTCCATAAGTTGTGGAAACAGTCCAGTGATATGGTGAGTGAAGTTATCCCCATAGTTGAAGGGTAATCACAAGGAAATCTGCAGATGCTGGAAATTCAAGCAACACACACAAAATGCTGGTGAACACAACAGGCCAGGCAGCATCCATAGGAAGAAGCACAGTCGCCATTTCGGGCCAAGACCCTTCGTCAGGACTAACTGAAGGAAGAGTTAGTAAGAGATTTGAAAGTGGGAGGGGGAGGGGGAGATCCAAAATGATAGGAGAAGACAGGAGGGAGAGGGATGGAGCCAAGAGCTGGACAGGTGATTGGCAAAAGGGGATACGAGAGGATCATGGGACAGAAGTCCTAGGGAGAAAGAAAGGGGGAGGGGAGTCCAGAGGATGGAGAGCAGGCAAGGAGTTATTGTGAGAGAGACAGAGAGTGAAAAAAAGAAAAAAAAATAGATGGATAGATAGATAAATAAGGGATGGGGTAAGAAGGGGAGGAGGGACATTAATGGAAGTTAGAGAAGTCAATGTTCATGCCATCAGGTTGGAGGCTACCCAGACGGAATATAAGGTGTTGTTCCTCCAACCTGAGTGTGACTTCATCTTGACAGTAGAGGAGGCCGTGGATAGACATATCAGAATGGGAATGGGACGTAAAATTAAAATGTGTGGCCACTGGGAGATCCTGCTTTCTCTGGCGGACAGAGCGTGCTGGATGCTCTCCTTGGGTTCACCCTTCTGAAGGATGCTCTTACATTGGTCTCAGACACTAAAATCACAGGCTATAGGAGTTTGTGAAGGTTTCTCCATGTTTTGATGGTCAAAGTAAGCGTAGAAGGCATTGAGCTCATCTGGGAGAGAAGCCTTGTTGTTATCTATGTTGATTGGTTTCTCTTTGTAGGAGATGATAGCATTCAAACCCTGTCACAGCTGTCTAGCGTCCTTCAGTGATTCAAGTTTGGTCCACTATTGTCTCTTCACCTGTGAGGTGGCTTTCCAGAGTAATTACCTGGACATTTTGTATCTTACTTGGTCGCCAGACCTGAATGCCATGGATCTGGCCCTCAGCAGATTGCTCATCTCATGGTTCATCCAGGACTTCTGGTTGGGGAACTCTGAATGATCTTGTGGGGACATACTTGTCCATGACTGTCTTATAAAGCCTATGACAAACATGGTGCATTCATTCAGATCCTCTGATGAGCCTTTGAACACAGCCCACTCCACTGACTCGAAGCAATCCCATAGCTGCTCCTCTGCTTCCCGCGACCACCTCTCTGTTGTCCTTGTCTCTGGCACCTTGCTCTTTAGCCTCTGCCTGTATGTGATCAGATTTTCTGAAATGCAGTCAGGGAACAGTCGGCATTCCTGACCGTAGTATAACAGTGGTCTGTATATTGAGGCCTCTGGTGCTACAAGGTTATATGCGGTTGCCTACCTGTCTGGGTCCAGCTCAAGCCCTTGTCTGCGGACCCTCTCTGGTGTCAACCGCTACTATGGACTTGTTTAGTATTCCAGCCGAATATGCTGACTTTCTTGAGGTCTTCAGTAAAAAGAAAGCCTCCTTGCTGTCTCCACACTGGCCATACAACTACACAATTGACCTCTTACCTAGTACTCGTCCTCCCCAGGGCCGGTTCTTTTCCCTCTCTTGTCCTGAAACGGTGACCATGGAAGAGTACATCCAAGAGGCATTAGCCTTAAGGTTTATCCATCCATCAACCTCACCAGCAAGGGCAGGTTTCTTTTATGTGAGCAAGAATGATGGCGAGCTCCTTCCCTGCGTTGACTACTAGCCCCCCGACAACATCACAGTGAAGAGCTACGACCCTCTTCTGCTGCTTGCCTCTGTGTTCGGACATCTCCAGCAAGCAACTATATTTTCCAAGATAGATCTGCACAATTCTTAAAACTTTGTTTATAACCGAAAAGGAGATGTGTGGAAGCCAACCTTTAATACCTCTACTAGCCACTAGGAGTACCTCATGATGCCCTTTGGTCGTTTTTTCAGGCTCTGATCAACAATGCGCTCTGGGATGATCTGATCTATGCCCACTTTCACCACGTGTAGCATGTCCTGCGGATTCTCAGAAGACTCCTCATGTGTAACCTTTACTCCAAGCCGAAGAAGTGTGAGTTCCTCAAGGAACTGCTGTAACTTTTGGGCCATATACCCTTCCGATGTTCAAATGGACCTGTGTAAAGTTCAGGCAATCACAGGGTTGTCCAAACCATCTATGGTCAAACAGGTTAACGTTTCATGGGTTTGCAAACTTTTATCACCACTTCATCAGAAACTTCAGTTCTGTTGCAGACCCCATACAGTAAATGCAATTCACCAAGAAGACCGCTCCGTGATTCCTTTGTGCTAATGAAGTGGGCCAATCATTCTTAGGACTAAAGCGAGGCTTCACTGCTGCCTTAGTGCCGCAACGTCCAAGCCCATCCCGTCGATTCACTGTCAGGGTGGATGCATCAGATGTTACTGTTGGAGCTGTACTCTCCCAGTGCTCTTCTGTGGATAACCTGCTGCACCCCTGTGCCTTTCCTGTCACTTGACTGCTGCCAAATGTAAGTCCAATGTCGGAAACCAAAAACTTCTGGCTGTCAAGGAGGCTCTGTGAGAGGCTGGCTGTAGGAGGCAAAGCACCCCTTTTTGGTATGGACAGATCACAAGAACCTCTCCCAAATTCAGAACGCCAAGAAACTTAACTCCCATCAAGCATGCTGGGCTCTCTTCTTCACCCGGTTTAATTTCACCTTCACCCGGTTTAATTTCACCTTCACCTATGGTCCCGGCAGTAAGAATACCAAGGCCAGTGCTCTTTCACAGCAGTTTGACCTGTCTGAGGACAACACAGATCCAAAGCCCATCACTCCTTCTTCATGCATTGCTGCTCCAGTGATCTGGGGGATAGAGGTAGAGGTGAGGGTCGCCCAGCTGACGGATCCAGGCCCAGGTGGAGGACCCCCCCAACCAGCTATTTTCCCTGGTACTGTGCACCCCAAAGTGTTGGAATGGCGTCTGGTTGGACATCCAGGAATTCACCAGACCCTGGAATTTACCAAGAGGCGATTTTGGTGGCCACCTATGTCTCAGGATGTCCACAACTTCATCTCTCCTTGTCACATTTGTGCCCAGAACAAAGCATCATGTTAATGCCCTGAGGGTCTGTTCTGTCTGCTGCCTGTACCTCATCGCCCCTGATCCCACCTCTTGGTGGATTTGATCACTGCTCTGCCTCCGTCTGATGGAAACACTACCATTCTAGGGGTTGCGGACCAATTCTCCAAAGCTACCCACTTTATTCCTCTCCCTAAGCTCCTGTCAGCTCATGAGATGGTCACCCTCATGGTTCAGCATGTGCCCAGGCTGCACACTTCCCTCAGGATATAATGTCAGATCGAAAATGACAGTACATGTCCCATTTTTGGAAGGCCTTTGGTTATTTTGTGGGAGGCACAGCCACCTTCTCATCTGGGTTCCACCTCCGATCTAATGGCCAAACTGAGAGAGTGAATCAGGAGCTGGAGAAAACCCTGCCCTACCTTTCCTCTTCCAACCCATCATCCTGGAGCTCCCAATTGGTTTGGGCAGACATTGCCCACAATAACTCTCATCCTCACATCCTCTACTTACATGTCCCCCTTTGAATGCCAGAAGTGATTCCAGCCATCGCTCTTCCCTGACCAGGAGATCGATGCGGGAGTTCTTGCTGCTGAACAGTTTGACCAGTGCTGCAAGAGCACTTGGAGATGTGCCATGGCTTCTCTGTTGTGTACTCAGCAACAACATGCCAGCAACTGATCAGCTCCACTGACACGCGAGGCCTCTCAAGTTGGGGAGAAAGGGAGGGGAGGGAAACGTCGACTCAGACCATGAGAGGCCTGCGTCGGGCAATTTCATGCCTTACAAGGCACAGATTGGAAGTCTGTGTGGGGCGCCACTCCTCGCACAAACACTAGAGCAATGTGTGATTAAGACACAAACACGCTGCCACAGCAGAGGCTTGAACTAGCGACCTTCAGATCACCAGACGAACACCTTAACCACTTGGCCACGTGCCCAACGTGAAGAAAGTCTGGCTAGCATCTAGCTTTCCTTGAAAGTCAAGAGCCGCAAGTTGACCTCATGCTATATGGGACCATTTGGAGTGGAGAGGAATATCAACAAGGACTCATATAGGTTTTGCCCACCATCATCAATGAAGATTCACCTAGTTTTCCATGTTTCCCAGCTCAAGTCTGTGTCTACCTCTCCACACCTCCAGGTTACCACCCTTTTCCTCCCCATTGGTGGATGGGTCCATCGTCCATTTTGTGTGCACCTCCTGCTATCTCACCAGGTGTGGGGCAGGATCCAGTGTCGCGTGGATTGGGAGGATTATGGCCCTGAGGAACGTTCTTGGTTCCAGCCCATGGCATCCTGGAAAAATTTCTCAGCCAGGACTTCTGGCAGGCACAGGTCTCAGCCACCTTGGGAGCTGTGCGTAGGGCGGGGAGCCCTATCACAGCCGTGGATCTGTGTGCCCTCACAGGCGGGCTGCTCAAAGGGTTTGGCAATCATGTTTGTGAATACACGTTTCAGCCAATTAATGTTTCATTGTGATAGTATTCAACTCCCCTCCTCATGTTTCAGTCTCGTCAAGACTTAACCAAAAGCAGAGCAACGTCAACGCTCCCTGCTTAACCTTGTCCTGGTTCAGGGAGAGAATTTAGACCGACACTGTGAAGAAGCGGTATTCATTTAGTATTAAGCCTCTACTGCCAAGCCACTGTATCACATTGGCTTTAGTTTGAAAGTTCTAGTTATTGGCCCTGATCTCCCAGAGTTTATTGTTTTTCCTCTATTTCTGCACAGTTCCCATTAAAAGTCAGTGAACTGTTGGTCGGCTTCAGTGTCTCTCTCTGTCTTGGCACTTGGGACCATAACGTACGTTCTTGCCAGCAAGTCACACAAGTAACAGAAAGAACAACATATCTGCATTATATAAATATGTACGTATAAACGTAGAACATAGCACAGCATAACAGACCCTTCAGCCGAAATGCAGTACCAAGCTAATTAAGCTTATGACACCTAATCCCTTCTGCCTATATACAGATGGCCTGTATTCCCCCATTCGTTGCATTTTCACATGCCTCTCTTGCGAATTTCTTTTAAAAGCTGCTGTCAATTCTTCCCCAATGATCACCCCTGCACCCATTACTGTAAAAATAAACCTGTCCCACACATCTTCATTTTCACCTTAAATACATGCACTCATATGGGAGATTTTGATTTTGGGAAAAGGTGCCAGCTATCTATGTATGAATCTCATAATTTTATAAACTCTTATCAGGTCTCTACTCAGCTTCAACCCCTCCAGAAGAAATAATACTAGCTTATCCAATCTCTCCTTATAGCATATATCCTCTACTCCAGGTTACATTTTGGTAAACCTTTCCTGCACCCTCTCTATAGACCCCATATCCTTCCTAGATGGGGCGAGGCAACCAAAACTAAATGTTATACATCAGATCTAAAATCCATTGCTCTACCTTCATCAATCACCTTCAACAGGTTAGTAAGACCCAACTTGCCTCACATAAAGCTGTGCTGACTGTCCCAAATTAGGCTATGCTTTTCCAAATGCTCATAAATCCTATCCCTAAGAATCCTCTTCAATAGCTTTCCTACCACTGACATGAGATTAACCGGTCATTAATTTCCAGGATTATCTCTTAGTATGCAGAGGATAACACTTTCATTGGGAACGTTGATTGATCTGCCACAAGGTCTAGGCAGTAGTCCACTCATGGAGTCTTGTCTGGATGGTTCTGTCTGAGCAGGTGAAGTTCACAGTGGACATGAATCTCTTAGCCTCTGAAGATAAAAGTATTTCATAACATGCCATATGTTTCAGTTTACAGAAATATTAGTTGCAGAATATCTCTGCATTCACCACTTCATAGATAGAGGCTTGCTGTGCAAGCAGAGAGGTATTAATTCTCTTGCTGGTCAGAGAGACCTAGACTGTGTCCGTATGGTGTTGGGATATCTATGCCGGAAGTTGGATACATTCTTGAGCAGCTCCCATGCTCTTGGAGAGTGATCACTTACAAAAGATATTGGTGGTCAATAGTATCTACAGTATGCAGGAAGCTAGCACGACTTCTTCATTCTGAGCCAGTCCATTGTACTCAGCATATCGCAGCCACCATTCCAGGCACACAAATGCTTCATAGGGGACAAGGTCATTCTCTCCACGTACTCCTCTGCAAGTGTGATGAAGAAACATTCAACACAAGTCATGGAGTCGGTATAAATTTAGTGGAGATAAGCGCTGCTGAATTCTTCAATGTGGTTGGCTACTTGGATTAATTGATGGCATATCGATGCAGCGCAGGTGGTACAAAAGAACTGGCCCTGTCCATTCTCCCAAATATTCTATAGTTCCCTGGCCCATAAATCACACTAATTAATAGCACCATTTTCTTTACATTAGTGACTGAGTCTAATCACATCCGTAAGGATGAGGTGCAGTTTGGCAATTGATTGGAGTACGGTTCTGATGATGGCATGCTGGCATATTTGATGCCGGTCATGTTGTCCCCATGTTTAGAACTGATTGAGTTTTCTCCACAGTTGGAGGCTTGATTTCAAACCTAGTCTTCAGACTTTCAATACTTCTAACTTGTTTGTCCCACTTGCCTCTCTCCCCTCTGTGCTTTTTCTTTCGGTGCTTCAATTTGTCTGCACGTCATGCAATAAAAACGGACTTTACTATATTCCTTGTGGATTTCCTTCACTCGGGGAAGTTTCCCCACCCCTCACACTCACTGCACCTAATCTTTAGTCCGTTATCACAAAATACTTGACTGAAAACTGATAAATGGCAATTGTTGAAAGCTGATCGAGCAATGGAATGCCATGTCCCTTCACTTTTTACAACAGAAAATTGTTCGGAGCGAAAAAGAAGCCACCTTTCATTTTCCGGGCTGCTGGTGTATGTGCTAAGGGACGCACTAAAGCTTGGTGCAGCCACCACAGGAGCTCAGTGAGGAAGGACCACAGTATGGGGTTCTTCTGCTAAAGGAGAGGGAGAGGCTAGGTTGTGTGAGGAAGCCCCTAATTATTATAGCAATGTACCACCCGAGAATGCAATAGAACAGTAATGAAAGCATTGCCTGTGTAATATAAGAATGAAATGGATCACAAGGTTTATTCTTGTGTATATGTTTTTATTCTGAACAAAGTTTATTTTGATGTAAAAAATCTCCTGTTCTCCAAGTCTCTCTTCTGCGGTTTGAATTTTTAACTCACAGACGAGTAACGCTTGTACGCTAATCATCAGCATTTACCATATCCTTGCTATCCAGACTGGCACCTAATATGTAACAGAGAATATGATTTAACATTATGCTGGAAAGATGGTCTTGACCACTGTACTTCACCTGCTTAGAGCCGGAAGAGGACATTTAGACTTTTGTGCCTGCTGCACCAATCCATCAAACCAAGGCTGATCTTTTACTCAGTGTGACATTCCTGCACTAACCACACACCCCTTGATTCCCTTCATGCCCTAAAGTCAGACTGTGCTGAGCAGAACATGCTATTTGTGCCTAACTGAATGAAGAAACCAAAACAGGCTGGAGGGTCAGTCTTGCTGAGGTGAGACCTACAAAGAGCAACACCTGAATTTATTGAAAAGCAAACAAAAGTTTATCTGCTGATCTGGAGATCTGAAATGACTATAGATAATGTCTGAAATACTAAGCAGGTCAGGCAGCCCAGTTGTCTGGCTGAACAGCTGAATACTTACAACATTTAAAAGATTTTGTGAAAAGACAGATTGTTAGAGACAGTGGACTTCAGAAATGTTCTTGTTTATTGGGCGGATTGGAGGAGTGCACATAGTGATTGGGTCATTCATCTCCCTCTGAGTGAAGAATTATCTCTTCACTTAGCCCTAAGTGCTCTATTCTTTATCCAGGGACTGTAACTCCTAATACATGTCTCTATAGCCAAGAGAAATACTCTCCCTGCCTCCACCCTCTCAAGCTTTGATGATGCTGTGTTTGCCAAGCTTGGCATTTAGCTTGCAGACATTTCACCATAAGTCAAGGTGATATCCTCAATACACAGTTGATGGTGTTCTCTCTAGGAGTGTTCATGTTCATACAGCTTCCACCCCCCCCCCCCCCACCACCGTTCACTTGCCTTGGTCCTGAATGGCTACCCCTTCAGTTGTCCTTTGAATTCTATTGGGTCGCGTTTCTTTGGCTCTTAGGGGTTCGTAGATGACGTCTATTTCAACATGTTTGTTTACGGAGTTATCAGAAGAGAACCACACTTCTAAAAATTCACATTCCTGCCCCGTGTTGGCCTGCGCCAGAACCTCCGTGGTGTCCAAGTTAAAGTTCACTCCCAGAGAGGAACACCAACAACTGCGCCCTGAGGATGTCTCCTCGAATTGTGATGAAACAGCTGCAAAATAATTACCAAGCCTGGCGAACACTGCAACATCAAACACCCCAACCCAAGCTACCAATATTTGCCACCATCCTAAACCATGTCATGCTTTCTAAGAGTTTTGCATGTGCCATTAAGGTTACCATTGCAAAGAATATTCTTGTAATATATCATGATTTTTTTTAAGTGATGGAAGCTAAAAGGCTCTGCTTGCAGAAGGTGATGCTTTGAGTTTGGCAGCGTGATTTCATCAATTGAGAGACTCCTCGTTCAGCTGTTGAACCACAAATTCTTATGGGAGTCAAAAGCTGAACTGCCGGCATGGAAGTTTAGCAGTCAGCATAACCCTAATTACAGCACCGGGTTCAATTCCTGCCACTGACAGTCGGGGGTTTGTACATTTTCCCCGTGAGCACATGGGTTTCCACCGCAACACTCACAACACACTGGAGGAACTCAGCAGGTCGGGCAGCATCCGTGGAAATGATGAGTCGACGTTTCGGGCCGGACGGGTGCTCTGGTTTCCTCCTGCATTCCAAAGATGTACAGTTTAGTGGGTTAACTGGTCACATGGATGTAATGGGGTGGCACAGGCTCATGGGATGGAAGGGCCTGTTTCTCTACTGTATCTCCAAATAAAAATGAACACCTTTAGAACTTCCTCGGAATCCTGCCTGAAGAAGTCTCCTGCTTGAGTAGGGCTGTTGGTTCTTCTCATAAGGCCGCTTCATGTATAGTCCTCAATTTACAGTCAGATTTTGAAGTTTACTTTAGACTGCAAGGATGTCTGATCCTTTGGGCTCTGTTGGAAACTTTGAGACATAGCAAGATATCAGAAGTTTCCTTTAATATTGGCAATCATCAATTTAGCAATGAGACTCCTTCAGTGTTTGTATACTGCTCAGATCTGCAAGGGAAACCTTAACATATAAGACAGCCAGCCTTAAATTCTGTGCTACTTTGAATAACAGGACATGACAATTGTCAAATAAAGGCAAGACAGAAGCATGAAGGTATTTTGCTGATCGTTGTAGACTGGCCAGCCATTCAGGGTAGAAGGAAAGTTTGTAATAATTAAAAAGCAAATAATCTGCAGATACTGAAAATCTGAAATAAAACAAAAAAAAAGTACTAGAAATACTAAGCAAGTAAGGCAGCACCTCTGGAAAAAGAATCAAAGTTAGTGTTTAAGGTCAATTGTCTCTAGTTGGAATGAGAACATTTATAAAGCAGACGTGCTTAAGTTGCAGGGAAATGAGAGTGACAGCAAAGTGATGGAGGCTGAGAGGAGATGGGTGGCAGAGATTGCCATTGGCTGTGGGATTTCCAGTTTTTTGCTCCTGGATTCCCAACCAGTTTTGATGAAACTCTTTTTTCTCTTTCCACAGATGCTCTGCTCGCTCAACATTATATAACATACTTTTGTACTTTATACTTTATTGTCGCCAAACAATTGATACTAGAACGTACAATCATCACAGCGATATTTGATTCTGCGCTTTCCGCTCCCTGGAGTACAAATATTAAATATTAAAGATATTAAAAATAGTTAAAAATAGTAAATATTAAAAATTTAAATTGTAAATCATCAATAGAAAATAGAAAAATGGGAAGTAAGGTAGTGCAAAAAAACCGAGAGGCAGGTCTGGATATTTGGAGGGTACGGCCCAGATCTGGGTCAGGATCCGTTCAGCAGTCTTATCACAGTTGGAAAGAAGCTGTTCCCAAATCTGGCCGTATGAGTCTTCAAGCTCTTGAACCTTCTCTCAGAGGGAAGAGGAACGAAAAGTCTGTTGGCTGGGTGGGTTGTGTCCTTGATTATCCTGGCAGCACTGCTCTGACAGCGTGCGGTGTAAAGTGAGTCCACGGACGGAAGATTGGTTTGTGTGATGTGCTGCGCTGTGTTCACGATCTTCTGCAGCTTCCTTCGGTCTTGGACAGGACAACTTCCACACCAGGTTGTGGTGCACCCTAGAAGAATGCTTTCTACGGTGCATCTATAAAAATTAGTGAGGGTTTTAGGAGACAGGCTAAATTTCTTTAGTATAAAGAAATATAACATATTACATATAACCATATAACAATTACAGCACGGAAACAGGCCATCTCAGCCCTTCTAGTCCGTGCTGAATGCTTACTCTCACCTAATGCCACCGACCTGCACTCAGCCCATAACCCTCCATTCCTTTCCTGTCCATATATCTATCCAATTTAACTTCAAATGACAAAATCGAATCTGCCTCAACCACTTCTACTGGAAGCTCGTTCCACACAGCTACCACTCTCTGATTAAAGAAGATCCCCCTCGTGTTACCCCTAAACTTTTGCCCCTTAACTCTCAACTCATGTCCCTTTGTTTGAATCTCCCCCACTCTCAATGGAAAAAGCCTCTCCATGTCAACTCTATCTATCCCCCCATAATTTTAAATACTTCTATCAAGTCCCCCCTCAACATTCTACGCTCCAAAGAATAAAGACCTAACTTGTTCAACCTTTCTCTGTAACTTAGGTGCCGAAACCCAGGGAACATTCTAGTAAATCTCCTCTGTACTCTCTTTATTTTGTTGACATCTTTCCTATAACATTCTTTCTTTTGGACCTCTGTCAATGGCTGCATTCTGTATTTTACAGTTCCAACAGATTTTATTTTGTTTCTGTTCTCCCTCCATTTAGATCTCCAGAAAGACCATCTGTCACAAACAAAACTTCAGCCCCTCTCAGTCATTCGGTCTTCATCTCTGCTGGAGGGTTGTGGCTCCTGGTTCATGACTTTCCAGCCAACGAAGTGGAAACATTCCATTCAGCCTCCATTTGGCAGGTACAGTCAGTGGTCACTTTATTAGGTACCTATACTAAGTAAAGTGGCCACTGAGCAGATGTTCATGGTCTTCTGCTGCTGTAGCCCATCAACTTCAAGGTTCAATGTGGTGTACATTTATAGATGCTATTCTGCACACCACTGTTGTAATGTGTGGTTATATGAGTTACTGTCACCTTCCTGTCAGCTTGAACCAGTCTAACCATTCTCCTCTGACCTTTCTCATTATGAAGAAATTTTGGCCACAGAACTGCCAATCACTGGATATTTTTTTTTGTTTTCACACCGATCTCTAGAGACTGGTGTACGCAAAAATCCCAGGAGATTGGCAGTTTCTGAAGTACTCAAGCCACCTGGCCTAGCACCAACGGTCAAAGTTACTCAGTTCATATTTCTTGCTCATTCTGAAGTTTGGTCTGAACAACAACTGAATTTCTTGACCATGTCTGCATGCTTTTATGCACTGAGTTGCTGCCACATGATTGGCTGATTAGATTTTGCATTAATGTGTACAGGCATACCTAATAAAGTGGCCGCTGAGTGTAAAACACCCCCTAAAACCAGGGCTTCTGCCTTCCACACTGACTTTTAAACTCACCATTCACAAACTTCAATCCAAGATCAGGTCAAAGTTTCAACTGTTCTGTTGAGATAACCCTCCAAGGCAACTTTATTGGAACCATTGACTCATCACCATTCACCAGTTTCAGACTTTGCCTCCCTAAATCTTGTTGCTTTCCAGAGAAAACAATGTATTGACAAAATGTCATTTACTGTGTAAACTGCCACCTCACACTGTCATTGCAATTCAGAAGCTAAAGCAAACAAAATACATCTACAAAACGTCCTTCTCTCTGCCAATAGAAACACTTTACCTCTTAAAATAAATACATTTGGTTTTGAAATAAGAGAAGATTTCTGCCACCAATATAAACATTCATTCAGTAAATAACTGAACCTGTGTCCAAAAAATGGTCCATTAAAGAACGATGGATCTTCAATTCTGAGCAGGGATAGGCATCAGTAAGGAATTCTTTTTCCAGGATCCATATCCTTACATTGGAATGGCCTGGAGAGACTCCCATCTCTCATTTCTGAAATGATGAGAACCACCCCCCCCCCCCAAACAAGAAATAGGCTTGTGTGGGCCTCCAGTTAAACAGGACTCCGCGTTTGTACTTTGCAATGAATCAAGATATCTGCTTTGAATAAATTTACATTTTTTGCATTCTGCTACTGTTTGCAGTGATAGAGCTTATCTTATATGTCTGGAGGGTAGCAAATAGTTAGAATTTTTAACTCAATACAACCTGGAAGCTCAGTTGCTGACCACATTCAAGACAGTTTGATAGATTTTTGGATATTAAGGGAATGGTTCTGAGGCAGAAGACTAGTCACAATGTTTTTGAATAATGAAAAACACAAAGGACCAAATGGCCTACTTGCTCCTTTTGCTTATATGCTTGTGCTTGTCTTCAGATTTTATATTTTTTCACTAATATTCAACAACTTTTGTTTAACATACTAGAACATCATCACAGGAAAAGAACTGGGGGACGGTGCTCCTTTATTACTGATAATATTCCAGAAAACAGTACTGTTCTCTGAAACCTACAGAATAGCTGAGGAGCTTTACTATTGCCTTCCTCAAGGCTTCCATCTTCAAAATCAACCTTTTGTGTAGGTTGCAATCTACTCTAGAGCCCATTCACATGCAAGTAATGAGAAGTCTTCCAATATCCAAAACTGCAGTCAAGATTCCCGATCCATAGTCTATAATGGTCCCATCACTCCCATCTCAGACAATAATACTACCACTAATCCAACAATCATTTGGACTAGTGGCGAGGGTATTGCTTGGTACTACAGGAAATACATCCTTTTCTCACAATTACCCGTCGCTTTAGGAAGAGCAAAAGGAGCAAAGGCAGGGCAGACTTGCTCAAGGGCCTCGTTAGAGGGAGACCAGGGCGTTAGCTGAGAGACCTCATCTGCTCAGTACTTGCACGGGCCTGTACTCGCAGAGACCAATCTATCTGGATCCTCAAGTTTCTACAGCAATAACTAAGATTGCTCACCTTGCACAGACAGCACTCGAGCCACCCTCCCCCACCTGAGCCACTCTGCTCCAGTGAAGGTTACTCACCCAAACCTCATCACAGGCCTGAAAGCAACAGACAATTCCAGCATCATATTAGCAGTAGAATCTTAATAGCACCATTCTATTTGTCTACACTTCTACTGCAGCATGCAAACATCTGTTGCCTTGGAGCTTAAGGCCTGTTGCCTTGGAGATTGAGGCCTGTTGCCTTGGAGATTGAGGCCTGTGCCATCAGCTGAAAGGGATCGGGTAATTACGTGAGTGAGTATCACTAACAAGAGAAAATCTGCGGATGCTGGAAATCCAAAGCAACACACACAAAATTCTGGAGGAACTCAGCAGGTCAGGCAGCATCTATGGAACAGAGTAGACAGTCGATGTTTTGGGCTGAGACCCTTCTTCAGGCTGCTGGTGCGTCTACACGTTCCTGCCAATTAGTGTTTCACTGTGGTTGTAATTAACTCCCTTCCTTGCCTTTCAGACTTCTTGGGTCTTGACCAATGCTGAACTTTCCAAACTGCAGAGTCAGCGTTAGCTTTCAGTCTGAGAGTTTTAGTTAGCAGCCCTGTTGGCCTAGCAGTTTTTTTCCTTTTGCTCTGCACAGTTATTATTAAAATTCAGTGAACTGTTCATTGCCTCAGCATCTCTCCCCCTGTACTTGTGCCATACCCACACATCCTTTTCAGGAAGACTTGACCACTAAAATGGACCCAGCCGAGAGAGAACAGCTGACCATGACCCTGAAATTCGTGGGTCAGGTAGGAGAGAAGTTAAAGTCAGTAGAGACTGGGTTGGCCAAAGTGTCTCACGCAGTGCAATAACTACTCTCAGAGCATCAAGCCCAGTCCAAGCAGGGAGAAAAGGGCTGCCAGCCCTCACAGGAACACTTCAACAATTCACCGCACACTGTTGGAATCGGGTGGCAGATACTACTGCTCTCATTGCGGTGGTTCAGCAGCTTACTACCGACAGCCAGGATCAGGTGGGTGCCATTACCGCTCTCGCTGCCGGAATTCAGCAGCCTCCAGCGAGGTCAGTCCCACACACAGAATCTCCCACCTCTTCCTCTTTAACAGTCTCATCAGCCTCAGCCACTAATGCCCTGACTGCCACGACAACATCCGGGCCAGAACCGAGTATTCCTCCTCCAGGCTGTTACTCCGGTGACCTGGGATCTTATTACCCACTGTTAGCTAACTTTCCAAGCCCAGTCTGGTTGGTTTGGTGATGATGCATGTAAACTGGCTTACATGGTGAATCTCTTGGACCACCACACAGCCTGTGCAATGCTTTATGAGACCAGAGTTCCCCTGCAGCCCAACCTCTCTAGCAATTTGTCTTTGAGTTCAAGAGAGTGTTTTATCTACCAGTACAGGGTCAGGAGGCTTCCTATCGACTCCTGGACCTGCATCAAAGGAAAGGAACAGTGAGGGATGTGGTAAACCATATATATATATATGTTATAACTGGGTTACCTGTCTGGACATACCCCCCTGCTGACTGCCCCTGTGGCTCCTCCCACAGACCCCTGAATAAAGGCGATTGGGCCATGGCTCCTCCTCTCAGACCAGGGGCAGATACTCAGCATGCTGGAGGTCACATTTTACTGCTAATAAAAGCCTTTCAGTATTTACTCAACTTCCAGTCTTTTGGAGTTATTGATGGTGCATCAATTTTATTAGCAGGAAAATGTGACCTCCAGCATGCTGAGTATCTGCCCTGGACTGAGGGAGGAGCAGTGGCCCAATCGCCTTTACTCAGGGGTCTGTGGGAGGAGCCACAGGGGCAGTCAGCAGAGGGGCATGTCCAGACAGGGAACCCAGTTACAACATATATAAATGGTTTACCACAAGGGACTACGCAGTAAAAATTCTGTCTGCTAGCGGTTGAGATGTGGTGGAATGAGAGATCCCTCATCACTGCTTTCCAGTATGGTTTGAGCACGGGGGACCGGCATGAGATCGTAGTGCGTGATGAACAAGACAGCCTGGATGACCTGACAAATCTGGTCATTCGAATTGACAACCAGGCAACTGAGTGGTACGGAGAAGGAATGCCCCGAGCTTCCTACTCCGTAGATCCTCGTCTGTCTTCACCGTCTCCCTCATCACCCAGCGCACAGACTGTGGAAGAGCCTATGCAGGTGAAGTGCATGCAGCTATCTCAGGAGGAACAAGATTGGTGCAGGAGAACAGGTTCCTGCCTCTACTATGACGATCCAGGACATTTCCAGGCATCACGTCCAAAGCGGCTGGTGAAAGAGGATACCCATCAGCTGGAAAGGGAGTTCTGATGGGCTGGTTCTCCCTCCAAGCATCTTCACCTAATTGTGTAATGCTCCTAGCTTCCTTGTTGTAGGGGTCCCAGACTGTTGAGCTTCAGGCATTTAATGATGGGGGCAGCGGGGAACATTAGGGATATCCCTCTGGTACAAAGATGGAGAGACCCAACTCAGAGAGAATATCGACGTCAAGGCTCTGGATGGTTGGCCTCTCAGCACTGGCAAGATTCACCTTTCCACAGAGCCCCTCCAGCTTATGCTAGAAAGCAACCATAAGGAACCGCTTTCACCTATCTATCTTGTTGGTTCACCTAAACTTCTGCTGGTGCCTGGCCTTCCCTGGCTATCTCAATCCTAAGGGTACTCCAAGAGTAGGGACCAGCATGCCTGTCTACCAGTCTGGGTCTAGATCAAGCCCTTGTCAGCATATCCCCTGTGCCAACTGCTAATGTGGACCAGTCTGGCATTCTAGCTGAATATACAGACCTTCCTGAGGTCCTCAAGAAGGAGACTGTCTCCTCTCTAGCTCCATACCAGCCACTGAACTCTTACTTCATACTAGAACTCTTCGGGGCTAGCTCTTTTCCCTCTCTCGTCCTGAAACGGTAGCCATGGAAGAATACATCAAGGAAGTACAGGCCCTAGGATTTATCCATATGTGAACCTCGCTAGCAGGGGCGGGCTTCTTCTTGTGAGCAAGAAAGATGACAAGCTCTGTCCCTGCATTGATTATTGGCCTGTCAACAACATCATGGGGAAGGACCGCTACCCTCTTCCCCTGTGTTTGAACATCTCCGAGGAGCAACCATATTTTCCAAACTAGATAGACGCAATGTTTACAGCCTGGCTTGTATCCAAGAAAGGGACAAGTCGAAGACAGCATTTAACAGCTCCACTGACCACTATGAGTACCTCGTAATGCCATTTGGTCTGGCCAGTGCCCCTGTTGCTTTTCAGGCTTTGGTCAACAACGTGCTCTGGGCCATGTTGAATCAGTTTGTTTTGTGTATATGAATGACATTCTTATCTATTCCCACTCTCACCAGGAACATGTCCAGCACGTCCGGAGAGTTCTCAGACAGCTCCTCAAGAACAACCTTTCTGCCAACCCAGAAAAGTGCGATTTCCACAAAGAGCAGGTGTCGTTCTTGTTCCCCCTTACAGTATTCAAACGGACCCAGGCAGTTACAGAGTGGCCCAAACCACCCACAGTCAAGCAGGTGAGATGCTTCATATTTAAAAAAAAAATTTATTGCCATTTTATCAGAAACTCCAGTTCCATCACGGCCCCCATAAATGCACTAACCAAGCAGACCACTGCAGAATTCCTGTGGACAAGAGAAACAGACAAGTACTCTCAGAACTGAAGCAACACTTCACCACTGCCTTCATGCTGCAACATCCAGAACCATCCTGACCATTCATTGTCAAGGTCGGTGCTTCAGATGTTGGCATTGGAGCTGTAATCTCCCAGTGCTCCTCTGCAGATAACAAGCTGCACTTCTGTGCCTTTGCTTCACCTTGTTTGACTCCTGCAGAGTGTAATTATGATGTCGGGAACCAAGAAACTCTGGGTGTCAAGGAAACACGTGAAGTATGGTGACATTGGTTAGAGGGGGCAGAGCGTCTTTTCTGGTATGAACAAATCGCAAGAACCTCTCCTATCTTTGGGACGCTAAGAGATTGAACTCCTGTCAAACCCATTTGGCTTTCTTCTTCACCCAGTTTAATTTCACCATCACCTACTCTCTTGGCAGTAAGAATACCAAGGCTGATGTTGTGTCCTGCAGATGTCACTGAGGACAATGTCACTCCAGAGCCCAACCTTCCTCGGTTGTGCATAGCTGCTCCGGTGATTTAGGGAATAGAAACAGTGGTGGGTCTACCCAACAGTCGGATCTAGGCCCAAGTGAGGGATCGCACACCAACAGCTGTATGTCCCTTCCATGGTGTGCCCTAGAGAGTTAGTGTGGAGTCACTCTTCCCATCTGGTTGGGCATCTGAGGATTCAACGGATCCTAGGATTTATAAAGAAATGATCTCTTTGGTGGTTGTCTATGTCCCAGGATGTAAAGGAAATAATCTCTGCCTGTCCCACTTGTGCCCAGAACAAGTCACCTCGCTGGTCTGTTCTACTTACTGCCTGAGCCTCTCTGCAGATTTGATCTTTGGCTTGCCTCTGTCAGATGGAAACACAAACATTCCAGTAGATGTACGTGTAGACTGGTTCTCCAAAGCAGCCACAAGTTCCCATTCCCCAAACTGCCATGTTCATGGTATGTGTTCAGGACACCGGTTTCTCTCAGGACATCGAGTCTGACTGAGAACCACAGTTCACATCCAGGCTTTCTATTCTTTCTTTGGAACACCAGCCAGCCTCTCATCAGGATCTCAGCCCCAATCTAATGGCCAGGCTGAGAGTGTGAATCAGGAGCTGGAGACAACACTCTGCTGCCTTGTCTCTTCCAACCCCAAGACCTAGAGCTCTCAACTGGTTAGAGCAGAGATTGCCCACAATAACTTCCAGTCATCGTCCACTGGCATGTCAGCCTTTGAATGCCAAAAGGAATTCCAGCCACCGCTTCTCCCTGATCAAGAGATTGACGTCAGAGTCCCAGCTGCTGAACAGTTTGTCCAAGGCTACAAGGGCACGGGGAGATGGGCCAGTGCCCAGTTCTTATTAAAATTCAGTGAACTGTTCAATCTGCTTCAGGGTCTCTCCGTCTGCTCTTGAGCTGTCATCTTGTCACCTTGTCAGCAAGACTCGACCTCCAAAATGGACCCAGTGGAGAGAGAGTAACTAGCATGGCCCTGACGTTTGTCGGTCGGGTAGAGAGAAGTTAAAGTCAGAGGAGGCTTGGTAAACAATTACTCATAGAATGACAAGCTCAATCATAGAACAGGTGCCAGCGTTCGCAGTGACAGTTCAACAACCCATCAGACAGTCAGATTTGGGTGGCAACCATTACAGCTCTCATTGCCGTATTCAACAGCGTCCTCCCAGAATCAGCACTTCCCACATCCTCCTCTGTAGAAGTCTCAGCCAGTAATGGCCCAGTTCCCTTGGCAGTTTCCAGACCTGAACCGGGTACTCCTCCACCGAGCAGATACTCTGGTGACCTTGAAGACTGCAGGAACTTCATTACCCAATGTGACCTGACTTTCCAAGCCCAGCTAGGTCAGTTCAGTGATGATGCATGGAAACTGGACGACATGGTGGATCTCTTAGATGGACCCCCACTCAACCTGTTCAATGTTCTTTGAGATTAACCCAGTGTTCCACATTACTCAGGTCAAGCCAGTGACTTCCTGACTTCCTCCACACCACCTCCCCCCACCCACCCCATGTCCTTGCTCCTGTCACCCTTCTCCCCCTTCCCTACTTGATGGATAGGTCCCTTGTCTATTCCGTGCGGCACCTCCTCCTGGCATCTCACCAGGTGCAGGGCGTCATCCAGTGCCTTGTGGACTGAGAAGGGTATGGTCCTGAGGAATGTTATTGGGTTCCAACTCACAACATCTTGGACAAGTCTCTCATCCGGGACTTCCTTTGGGCACAAGTCTCTGGCACCTCAGGAGCTGTGTCCAGGGAGGGGGACCTGTCACAGCCATGGACACTGCCACGGAGTCTTGGTGCCCTCGCAGGCAGGCAGCTGAAAGGGAGCAGCAATCACATTCGTGAACGTGCATGTTTCAGCCAATGAGGGTTTCTTTGTGGTCATATTTAACTCCCTTCCTTTCGTTTTAGTCTTGTCAAATCTTGACTGAAGCGCAGCAATGGCAATGCTCCCTGCTTACCTTAGTCCTCATTCTGGGAAAGAAGACTACAGTTTAGATTAACACTATAAATGAGAGGCATTACTTTAGTATTAAGTTACTACCTCCGAGCTGCAGTGTTGGCACTAGCTTTAGTCTGAGAGATTTAGTTAATGGCCCTGTTGGCCTAGTGTTTAATATTTTCCTCTTGTTCTGCACAATTCTTAATAAAATTCACTGAACTGTTCAATCTGCTTCAGTGTCTCCCCCTCTGAACTTGGACCATCACCGCACACCATGTCACTCTACTGTGCTGTAATGTTTTACGTTCTGCATTCTTTATCCATATATAACCAAGTGTTTCTTGTCAAGTAGCAGCCCAATCATTGACCTCATCTGAGTATCCTGCAGGTACATCTGCTTCAGAAATGAGAAGCACAACAGGCAGGGTTGGAATGAGGGGAGAACAAGAAGGGGCACTCACAAGTTGCATGTAGGTAAAGACAAAACATACAAAGCAATGAAGAAAAGATGGATCAATCAGGAAATTGACTAGGAATATACCATTATTCTCCATGAGAACAGATGCTCCAATGGTAATTGCTCCCATAGAAACCCCATCACTGATGGCCAAGACCTGCTCCTCCATCTCAACAATGCATTCATTCATTGCATTTAGCCGCTTCCACTTGTGAAGCCATGTGCAAAGGTGAGCCAACCTCAGCTGTAGAATTTTTGTTGGATTTGTACCTACACTGCTAAATCACTTCCCTGATGCTCTCTATCTCAGTTCCAGCTCCATTAATGAGGCACACTTCTTACTCAGCTGAAGAATCTTTATACAAATCTAGGAATGAACAACAGTAGTAGCCAACTTCACTTTATTAACTGGAAAATAATCAGGCTGAGAAATGCATGATATTGGTTTGGAATGAAGATAACAGATATCAAAGTACAAGGAGATTTAAACAGATTCAAGGATTTTGACAGAAAACCAAACTTCAATTGAGCAGGGGAAACTTATCCTACTTTAACCTAAGAGCAGACTAACATTGCAGATGTTTCCCTTTTCCCACAACATGTTCTTTTTCTTTCCTTGGTGCTCCTGCGTCATGACATTTCCACAGGGTGACCCACCTGGGCTCTGCTAATTGCTAGCTCAATATCTCTCTAGGATGCTGGAGGATTACTAATACTTTAAGCAAGGCAATGATATCTCATTCTAAAAAAAGAGATTGCATTTTGTAAAGCAGCATTTCTTCGGTTTAGTTTGGAAAGAGAGAGAACAAGGCAGCCTTTGGAAGTTTCTGCAGAGGACACGGTTTTCTGCCAGCCCTTACACTGAACCAGTCAGCACACAAAGGTGCGAGCCACATTCCTAAGTCTTTACAACCAATAGATATTATATATTTGGCAGCCATCATGACTTTGAGAGTAGAGCCACAGGAGTCAGAAGAAGGGAACCTCGGGGAAATTCACCTTATGCTTCGTGCAGAAGAAGTGGAAGGTATACACGTATGTGTATTTGTGTAAGGTATTAAAGAAATGGTCCTACGAGCATATAGACACTTGGAGGCTCATTCTTGGTAAGGCTTTTTCTTTCTCATCCGGTAATTTATCCTCTTCAAAGATTTATCCTATGTACTTTCTAAAAGAACAGATATTCACCCTCCATTCAGACAAATTCTTATCTCTTTTTCAAGTACAATGAATTCTTCTGATAAGGATCTTCAATCTAAAATACTAACACTGTTTCTCCTTCCATAGATGCTGCCTGACCTGCTGAGCATTTCTAGCATTGCCTGTCTTTATTTCAAATTTCTGTTCGCCTACATATTGACAGGATCCTGCTATCCACAATTGGCTGTGGAAGCCTCCTCCTTCACGAACTGACTAGACGTTAATAGTGTCTCATTGACTACGGGCTGCTTAAAGATTTTAAAAGGCCTGAAACAAATTTGAGTTTTTCTTTTCCTCATTCCATTCTAAGCCTAACCATTACTGTGAGCTGAATCCACACCTGAGTCGAGCCCCCAGCCATTAGCCAATCAGCAGCCAGTGACAGTGGCCATGCAATTAACTATTAAACTCCGGAGGTGTGCCTGGTTTTGCAAAGACCTGATTGGACAGTCAGCAGAGGCAATGTTCTTTGTCTGAATAACACATTATCATCCCATAAATCACATTCAGCAATTTTTGGATCAAAAAAGCAAACTATCCACTTGCATCAGAGCTGGTCCAAGGTCAGCAACTTGCCAACCTCAGCATTAATAGAAAAAGATACATTTTAACAAGTATTGATCACTGATTGCCGAAACAGGGTATTGGCTGGATTATGTATTAAAATATTTGAAGACGTGTTGCTCTTGCACATTTCTATCTATTGATGTCTAGTTGTTAGAACATTTATTAGAAGTACAAATTTCTGACACTGGATTACGTATTAACTGCGTGCTCAGTGAGGTGGGTCCACTATCAGTGACGAACATGACAAGTAAGCCCCTTATCCAAAGTGGTTGGTGGAGAGGATCAGCTAATTCTGTATTTAAAGCCGCAGGCAGTCCAGAGAAAACTCACCAGACACCTGAAGAACTTCAGAGTTGAGGTTGCTTGAAAGAAAAGAAGTTAAAATTCAGATTAATGATCTGACCGGACTACTGATCAACAAGAGAGGAAGTGAACATCACTTTAATGGTTCGCATTTGTTTAAATAGATGCAATTGAGAAAGGATGTGTTTTCCAGCTCAGACTCTTGAGCCTAAAATTTATTACAGCTGTTTTTTTATCATATTACAGGGAGTTATTTATTATTGCTACTGTGTTTTTCCTGTGTATCTTTTTTTGTTTTGTGATCTTTTTTCGTTACAAGGCAGACAAGCAGAGCCAGTTTATTGACTTTTTTTATTATTGTCTGATGCCTATTCTGCAAAAAAGTTTGAATGATCTATGCATTCAGAAAATGTACATTTAAGACAGTCTGTTATAATGAAGGAACTGCACACAACAGTGACATAATTGTTTCACAGGTTCTTGGCAGTACGCTTATCAGAGAAGACATGGCCCCCCAGCTCCAGTCTCAGCCTGTGCACACTCTGAAAGTGGTGAATGGCGATCTGAATGAGTTGAGTCCTGCGGTGAGAGACTTTGTGGAAGAGAGTGTGAAGCTGTGTCAGCCAGACAGCATCCACATCTGCGATGGAAGTGAGAAAGAAGACAGGCAGCTTCTGTCCCTGATGGAGGAGCAGGGAATGATCAAACGCCTACACAAGTACCAGAACTGGTGAGTAATTTCCTCCCATCTGGTTTCTCTTTCATATATTGTGCATGACAAGTTTAGGTACATCATAGATACACCTTTGTTACTGAACATCAGTAACAAGCACTAGCAGGCCTGATACACGAATGTTACGTGCAAAGCACAGCCCAGCCTCCGAATACTAGCCGCTCTATTTCCATCCTTTTTTTGCAGGACTTGGCTAAGGATGCTAGGGCACCTAATTAACTGCACATACAGTGGTTTTATGTAATTATTTTTCCTTGCACTAATTAACATTGCACTAATCCACGCAAAATTCTTAATGAGCTTGATGGTGATTCCTCGGCTGCGGATTCTGTAACCAGGGCCGCAGTTCCAATATAAGGCAATCAGACTGGAATATCTTCACGAGAGTGTTGTGAATCTTTGCAGTGCTCTGCCTGAGACGGCAGTGGAGGCCCAGTCACTGAGTAAAATCCAAACCAAGTTTGATAGAGTTCTGGATTTGAGGGGAAATGAGGAAGGTGAGATTGGTGCAGGAAGTGGAAGATCAGCCATTGAATGAGAAAGCAGGCATGAGGGGCCGAATGGTCTTGTCCTGCCTCTTTATCTGATGGTCAATGAGCAGAGTTCCAGTTCCTGCAACACCCAACACACAGCAAGAATTCTCACTCCGAGGACAGCAAGAAATAATTATTTGTACAGTAGTGAAGAACTGTAAGAGGTTAACGAAGTGAAAATTTGAGGAATTGTTGCTTGACCTAGAACAGTAATAAACGAATTATGCTTCGTAAGCATATTATTTCCACTACCTTAACAGTGTTGGCAGACTTGATTGAGGTTGCTAGGGCATCGAATTAATTGCACATACCTATAATATCATCACACTCTTTATGGCAAATGTGCAGTGATCTACTTGTTGCAACATTTTGCACAGAGGGAGGATTTCTAGTTTGCAAAGTGACAGAGAGGAACACTTGGTGCCTTACCCCACACACGTGCATTATACTCAACACAGAACTCCCACCTTACAGATCTGGCTTGTGCGTTAGAGTATTGGTGGCAGAACGGTGCCCTTGGTTCTGAATAATTACAGATTACGGTGAGGCTGTAACTGTGAGGACTGTCTGACCTTAACGACCAGTCACTGCTGCTCATTCTCACCACCTTTCATCACCTCCAGCTGGCTGGCTCGCACAGATCCCAAGGATGTTGCTCGTGTGGAGAGTAAAACGGTGATTGTGACCCCCGAGCAGAGGCAAACCATTCCCATAGCAAAGAATGGAGTGAGCCAGCTCGGGCGATGGCTGTCAGAGAAGGAGTTTGAAAAGGCCTTCAATGCACGATTTCCAGAGTGTATGAAAGGTACAGGCATTAATTCAACCTTCCACCCCTGTACATTGATGTGAGTTGTGCTCATTCACGATAATAATTATGCCAGAGTTATTGAACCTTCCATGTGGATCTGTCCAAGTCTCAGTTACATGTCTGTTGGCCACATCCCTCACCACTCAGGATACTAACATGGTTTCTGATCTGTGTCAACCCTACACCTAACTCTGCAGTGACAAGGTCAGCTTACAAACACAGATATTACAAACAAATTTCCTAACAGCACTGCTTGTACAAATCAAATAGCCCTACTGATGCTCACAGAGTAGAAGGTGCAAATCAGAGACCTTATCATATTCCACAATTTCAATTGCACAAATCAGAGACCCTACCGAATCTCACAATTTCAATTGTATAGATCAGAGACTCTACCATATTTCACAGTGTAGATTGTAAAATCAGAAACTCTACCATATATCACAATTTCAACTGTACAAATCAGAGACCCTACCATATTTCACAGTGTAGATTGTAAAATCAGAAACCCTACAGTATTTCACAGTGTAGACTGTACAAATTAGAGACCCTGTATTTCACAGTGTAAATTATACAAATCAGAAACCCTACCGTATTTCACAGTGTACATTCTACAAATCAGAAGGTCCTTTCATATTTCACAGTGTAGAACCTGCTGAATTTTACTGTGTAGGTTGTACAAACCACAGGAATCCTACTGTATTTTGCAGGGTAGATATGTGCAGTGACTAAATCTGAATTAACATTTTAGTAATAAGGATTTATCCATCAGTGACTTTCTACCCCAGCAGTGTCTAAGACTGACTTTATTGCTTTCATTCTTCAGGGCGTACAATGTACCTGATCCCATTCAGCATGGGACCTGTGGGGTCACCTCTGTCCAAGATTGGAGTCCAGCTCACAGACTCGCCGTATGTTGTGGTCAGCATGAGGATTATGACTCGTATGGGATCAGCGGTGCTGGAGTCCCTGGGCAGTGGCCAGTTTGTGAAGTGTCTCCATTCAGTGGGGTGTCCTCTACCACTGAAGAGTGAGTGTGCATCCTACTGTTTGAAAGAAAGGGTTGTTGCTGTCTGAGTGTTTGGGGGGATGGGGTCTGATTATGTATTGATCTTCTGGTGACAATTTGCCTCTCGTGTGTAGAGTCGCTGGTCAATAACTGGCCCTGTAATCCTGAGCTGACCCTGGTTGCCCACATCCCTCAGCGCAAGGAAATCATCTCATTTGGAAGTGGCTATGGTGGGAACTCCCTGCTGGGGAAGAAGTGCTTTGCTCTGCGCATCGCCTCGAGGATTGCCAGGGATGAGGGCTGGCTGGCTGAGCACATGCTGGTAAGGAGATGGAGCTGCCCTTGGTGAAGGGTCATTCAGCAGCTGAAGATTCTCAGGAATATATTTCTGCCGTCAGTTTCTCACCAGCCTCTCTCCTCCCTCCACAGATTTTGGGAGTAACCAACCCCAAAGGTCAGAAGAAGTACATTGCTGCAGCTTTCCCCAGTGCTTGTGGCAAGACCAACATGGCCATGATGAGCCCAACATTGCCTGGCTGGAAAGTGGAGTGTGTGGGAGATGACATTGCTTGGATGAAATTTGATGAGCAAGGTTTGTTCACTTTGACACATCTCTGTAGATGAAGGCAGATGAAACAAAATAATTGTAAGGGAAGGTGTTCAGTTTATTCTGAACATTGTGCGTGGTGTGAATATGGACGGATCTGTTAATAACCTGGCCTCCTTGTTCCTTTCCCTAGGAAACCTAAGGGCAATCAACCCAGAAAATGGCTTCTTTGGTGTCGCCCCTGGGACTTCGATGGATACAAACCCAAACGCCATGAAGACCATTTGTAAGAACACCATTTTCACCAATGTGGCAGAGACCAGTGATGGTGGTGTTTACTGGGAAGGCATCAATGAAACTCTGCCCCCCAATGTCACAGTGACATCGTGGAAGAACAAAAGGTGGACCGAGGAAGACGGAGAACCGTGTTCACACCCCAACTCCAGGTTCTGTGCTCCCGCCAGGCAGTGTCCGATCATAGATCCGAACTGGGAGTCTCCCGAAGGCGTTCCTATTGAAGCAATAATATTTGGAAGTCGAAGGCCAAAAGGTAAGGCAATTTATTCTGCAAAGCAACGCTAATAAGAGACATAGCCTGTAGGTTTCTGGCATCATGTAGGATTCACTGCCCAATGTGCAGGCGAACACTCACAATAGGCATGCAGAAGGGTCTGAAACTGGGGAGTCCGAAAACAAGCAAATGTTCAGAGCAGGACATTAAAGCACAACACAGTCATGTAGCATCTGTGTTCTCCCTTCTTCTCCATCATGCACTCAGCATGTTGGAGTTGCTCCAGCACATGGACCAGTGCTGGTGTGCGGCTCAACTGGGCAACATTTCCGCGATTTCCCTGACGCACAAATTCGGCGCCAGCTTCTCCCGCAGTAGCAGGCCATCAAGTGCATGTCCCAATTCTCCATCTGCCGCGGCGAGCGGCCACACAGGTTGCGGGCCATGCGGTTTGGCTCCAGTGACTACGTCCAAGAAAGAGGAATCCCATACGCCCCACCCTCCTCCAAAAGCAGATCCATTCCCCAACAACCCACCACTAAAACTTGCTTAGACTTCATGTGGCTAAATGTAATGTTTTCAGTGAACATTATGTGGGTTTCATTTATAGAACGGGCACATTAAAATGATCTCAGCCTAACTGCCCTGGAGGTGGCGACAGGCAACACACCTGACAGAGTTTGCTGAATCCTCAGGGGTTCGCACTTAAACTGCGTGCATGTGATCAGTGCAGATTTACTGCTGGTGGTATTCAGTATGATGGCAACATCAGGACTGCTTATCCCTACCCTATCAAACTCTTCCACAATTCTAACAGTACAAACCTCAATCTCTTTGGTTGAGAAAAAAAAATCCTACAAAAAGCAGTGGATACGGCCCAGTCCATCATGGGTAAAGCCCTCCCCACCATTGAGCACATCTACGTGAAGTGTTGTTGCAAGAAAGCAGCACCCATGATCAGGGACCCTCACCAGCCAGGCAATGCTCTTCTCTCACAGCTGTCATCAGGAAGAAGGTACAGGAGCCTCAGGACTCACACCAACAGGTCGAGGAATGGCTATTACCCCTCTATCATCAGGATCTTGAGCCAGAAGGGATAACTTCACTCAACTTCACTTACCCCATCATTGAACTATTCCCATAACCTATAGACTCACTTTCAAAGACCCGTGTTCACAATACTCATTGCTTATTTAATATTATTAGGTTTTTTCTCTTTCTTTTTTTGTATTTGCACACTGGTTGTCTGTGTTGTTGCCAGGGCTCTTTCATTGATTCTATTATGGTCATTGGACTTAGTGAGTATGCCCACAACAAAATGAATCTCAGGAGCATATATGGTGACATAGATGTACTTTGGTAATAAATTTAATTTGAACGCGAGGAGCCTCTGACATTCTTTCCTGATAGGCAAAATCTTGGAGCAATGGCATCTTTCATGCAGGTCCTGCTGCACTTTGGGTAGAACTTTTGTAAACACAGCAGTTCACAGCACTCCAAGTGTGGCCTAACCAAGGTTTTATGCTCATTTCCACAAACTCTCTGCTTTTCAATATTAGTCTGGAAAAGGGACCTAGTGCAATAACTGTTTGTGGTAGTGCCTCTGTAGCAACAGACCAGTGTTCTACAGCAGCGGTCCCCAACCACCAGGCCGTGGACCAGTACCGGGCCGAAAGCATGTGCTACCGGGCCGTGAGAAAACGATATGAGTGAGCTGCACCTTTCCTCATTCCCTGTCACGCACTGTTGAGCTTGAACACAGGGTTGCCAACTGTCCCGTATTTGCCTGGACATCCCGTATATTGGGCTAAATTGGTTTGTCCCGTATTTCCCCCACTAAGGTAGAGCGTTCCTATGAAACCTTTCGTGCCGAAATGGCGTAAAGTGCAGGAGCAATTACCATTAATTTATATGGGAAAAATTTTCGAGCGTTCCCAGACCCAAAAAATGACCTACCAAATCATGCCAAATAACACAAAACCAAAAATAAATAACACTAACATACAGTAAAAGCAGGAATGATATGATAAATACACAGCCTATATAAAGTAGAAATAATGTATGTGCAGTGTAGTCGGGAAGATGAAGGCAAAACCAGTTTGTGGGGGGAACAGAATTGGCAGGTACGCGCATGCGCACATCACATGCGCACATCACATGCGCACATCACATGCGCACATCACATGCGCACACAGGTGCCTGCGCAAGGCTTCATGGTCATGGTAGTCTTTCCTGGGGTAAAGTGTCCCGGGATTTGACTGCTACTTTTGTCCCTTGTTTGGGAGTGAGAAAGTTGGCAACCCTAACTGTAAAAGACATGTTGAGGTGAGTTTAACCCTACTTGGACACCCCCGGGTTGGCCAGTCTGCAAGAATATTGTCAATATTAAACCGGTCCGCAGTGCAAAAAAGGTTGGGGACCCCTGTTCTACAGTATAAAGGGTATTGGGTCTTCTTACCAAAATGTACTATCTCGTATTTACCGATATCTCAAAACGCTCCCATCCTGTTGCAGGGGTCCCTCTGGTGTACGAAGCGTTCAACTGGCAGCACGGGGTGTTCGTTGGAGCAGCCATGAGATCCGAGGCTACAGCTGCAGCTGAACACAAAGGTATGAGGGAGGAACTGGGGCAGGGTCAGGGACAGGGACTAGTACGACAGTGTGTTTACAGCAGTACGCAGGGTGCAGCAACAACCAATACAGAATCCTTTATCATGGAGCTGACGGGAAAATAACAGTGTGGCATGGCGGGCTGTGACGTCAGGGCAGGACAGAGACAGTCAGTAAAACAAAATAATAAAATAGGGATAGCGAGCACAGTAATGTAGTGACACAGAGCTTAATAATACTCAGGCGGGACCTGCAGTATCATAGACCAAGTGGTAACACCACAACAACATACAATAAAGCTACAGCTCTGAATATCACAGCAGTGGTTTTTGAAAAGGGAAACAACACTCTGATTCCCTCCTCCCACTATTAATACTTCTGAAATTCCTACAGGAAAGTGCATGCAATGAACATGGAGCTTTGCTCAATATAAACCAGTAAGCCGTACCTTTACATTTGAGTCCAGCAGGAAGGTTGTGGTGTAAAGGAGTTTGTTTGCACACTGAAGACGCATGATACAGTGACCCCCATGCTTCCCTGGGCACCAGTTCTTTGCCACTCCTCTCTCGTTCTTCACCAGTTCTTTACCACTCCTCTCTTGTTCTTCACCAGGTAAAGTCATCATGCACGATCCGTTTGCCATGAGGCCTTTCTTCGGGTATAACTTTGGCAAGTACCTGTCCCACTGGCTCAGCATGGAGCACAGGCCCTGCTCAAGGCTTCCCAAGATCTTCCACGTCAACTGGTTCCGCAAGGACGAGCACAACAACTACCTGTGGCCGGGCTTCGGCGAGAACTCGCGAGTCCTGGAGTGGGTGTTCCGGAGGATTGAGGGGGAGGACTGCGCCAAGTTCTCTCCATTGGGCTTCATTCCCGAGGATGGAGCTCTGAACCTCGACGGCCTGGCTAACGTGAACATGGATGAGCTGTTCCGTATCGACAGGGAGTTCTGGGGAGGGGAGATAAAAGAGATCAGAAAATATTTTGAAGAACAAGTCAACAACGACCTTCCCAGAGACATAGCCAATCAGCTGCTGCAGTTAGAGCAGAGAATAAACCGCTTGTAACAAAGACCAGCTGAAAAGAATAGAACAAACATAATTATTTTCCAAAAAATGGCCTCTAATTGGTGTATTGCAGTGTTTATTGAGACAGTAAACGAGATTCATACACACATGCAAGAATAGTGAGCTGTGCCTACAATTGTAATTTTTCACTAAATGATAAGAGGGCAAAAAATAATGTTCCCTGAAGTGGGCATCTAAAGTCAAACGTAGCAACTTGTCCACTTGCACTGTGTACCATAATATCACAGACAATTATATTAACAGAGCCTTTGAAAGTACACTATGGCAGTGGAAATCCATTGCTCAGAATCTGTTGCAGAACTGTTTGTAGCCTATGTGAAGAAAACAGGACCTTAATCTTGTGGTTAGCTATTCTGAGCCTGTGTTACTGTTCCTGTTGGAGTTTTAGAGTGTGCTGTCCAGTTAGCACCATGTAACAGGATACCTTTAACCAGATAACTTCAGTTTTTCTATCAGCTATGATGAAGTAATTAAATTATTGGCAAGGTGCTTTCAATGACCAAATGCCACTGCCTCAGGCGACAGACAACCCGTTATATTTCAGAGATACAAACTCGATCCATCAGAAAGCAGCTGATAGTGAAGGTGGAAGCCCAAATCATTTATTAAAGAAAAGTATGTTAGTCTATTCAAACGATAAAATATTTTTCTACAACTGTCTTTGACTGAGTTTATATTATAACATACGTTCTAAAAGGAAAGATTGTTGTGTATATTTTGGTGTTTAAAAATAAAGTGTTTTCATATGTTCTCTACACTTTGAATTTTATTTAATTGCATCATTTTGCAGCTGTTATTTCTGTTCATTCCTCGGGATGTGAGCATGAGAGGCAAGGCCACCATTTCTTGCCCATCCCTGATTTCCTTTGAGAAGGTTATAATGAGCTGCCACTTCAAACTGCTGCAGTCTTCCTGTTGGCAAAGAAATAGTGGACGAACTTAAGTTTTTACGTGAGCCTTGATTGTATAAGGCACCAGCAATTTGCCAGAAATTCAAGAGTGTCAGGGGGCAGTAGTGAGTGTAGTTGCTGTTAATGAGAAGGTGCTTGGGAAGCTGAAAGGTCTGAAGGTAGATGGATCACCTGGACCAGATGGACTATACCCCAGGGTTCTGAAATGAGTAGCTGAAGAAATAGTTGAAGCATTAGTAATGAACTTTCAAGAATCACTAGATTCTGGAATTGTTCCAGAAAACTGGAAAATCGCACATGTCACTCAGCCCTTTAAGAAGAGAGGGAAGCAACTTAAAGGAAATTATGAGCCAGTTAGCCTGACAAAATGGTTGGGAAGATGTTAGAGCCCATTATTAAGAATAGGTTTCAGTGTACTTTGAGGTATATGATAAAAAAAGGCCAATGTCTGTATAGTTTCCTTAATGGAAAATATTGCCTGACAGGTCAGTTGGAATTCTTTGAGGAAATAACAGGCAGGATAGACAAAGAAGAGTCAGTGGGTATTGCTTACTTGGATTTTCAGAAGGCCTTTGACATTTGCACATGAAGTTGTTAAACAAAATAAGAACCTTTGGTATTACAGGAAATTATACCAGCATGGATAGAGATTGGCCGGAGGCAGAGTGAAAATAAAAGGGGCCTTTTCCGGTTGGCTGCTAGTAACTAGTGGTGTTATAGCCGCTTCTTTTCACCTTAGATGTCAATGACTTGGATGAAGGAATTGATGACTTTGTGGCCAAGTTTGTGGACAATATGAAAATAAGTGGAAGGGCAGGTAGTGTTAAGGAAGCAGGGAGTCTGTGGAGGACTTGGACAGGTTAGGACAATGGGCAGGAAGTGGCAGACAGGATGTGGTACAGGGAAGTAGACGGTCATGCACTTTGGTAGAAGAAAGAAAGGCATAGACTATTGTCTAAATGGGGGGAAAATTCAAAAATCAGAGGTGCAAAGGAACTTGGGAGTTAACCTGCAGGATGAATCACAGTTCAAACTTCAAAGTAAATTTATCATTGAAATATGTATATATCACCACATACAGCCCTGAGATTAATTTTCTTGTGGATTTCTTAATAAATCCATAATAGAATAATAACCATAATAGAATCAATGAAAGACTGCACCAACTCAGGCGTTCAACCAGTGAGCAAAAAGCAACAAACTGGACAAATACAAAAAGATGAACGTGAGACAATTATCCTTGAATGTGACTCCACAGGTTGTGGGATCATTTCAATGATGGGGCGAGTGAAGTTGGTACAAGATCCTGATGGCTGAGGGGTAATAACTGTTCCTGAACCTGATGGTGTGAGTCCTGAGGCTCCTGTACCTTCTTCCTGACGGCAGCAGCAAGCAGAGAGTGGCAGGGGTCCCTAATGGATGCTGTTTTCCTGCAACAATGCTCCACATAGATGTGCTCAGAGGTGGGGAAGGCTTTACCTGTGATGGACTGGGCTGATAGCCGCTACTTTTTGTAGGATTTTCTGTTCATTGGTCATAGGGCATTGGTATTTCAGTAGTAAGGGAGGCAATTGCAATGTTAGCATTCAGTTTAAGAGGACTAGAATATAAAAGCAAGGATGTAACACTGGTCAGACTGCACTATGTTCACTGTTTTGGCCCCTTATAGGACCATAAGACACTGGAGCAGCATTAGGCCACTCGGCCCATCAAATCTGCTCCACCATTTGATCATGGCTGATCTATTTCCCTCTCAACACCACTCTCCTGCCTTCTCCCAGTAACATTTCACACCCTGACATCAAGAATCTGTCAACCACTGCCTTAAATACTCTCAATGACCTGGCCTCCACAGCCACCTGTGGCAACGAATTCTACAGATTCCCCACCCTCTGGCTAAAGAAATTCCTCCTCATCTCTATTCTAAATGGACGTCCCTCTAGTCTGAGGCTGTGCCCTCAGCTCCTAGATTCCCCCACTACCAGAAACTTGCTCTCCACGTCCACTCTATCTAGGCTTTTCAACATTCAGTAGATTTCAATGAAATCCGTCCTCACTTTTCTAAATTTCAGCGAGTGCAGGCCCAGAGTCATCAAGCACTCCTCATGATAAGCCTTTCAATCCCCGAATCACTTTTGTGAACCTCCTCTGAACCCTCTCCAATGTCACATCCTTTCTTGATAAGAGGCCCAAAACTGTTCTCAATACTCCAAGTGAGGCCTCACCAGTGCCTTATAAAGACTCACTATTATATCCTTGCTTTTATATTTGAACCCTCTCAAAATGAATGCCAGTATCGCATTTGCTATCATCAACCACCAACTCATCCTGAAAGTTACAGGTAACCTTTAGGGAATCCTACATGAGGACGCCCAGGTCCCTTTGCACCTAGGATTTTTGAATTTTCACGCCTTTTAGAAAATAGTCTACTCCTTCTACCAAAGTGCATGGCAATACACTTCCCTACACTGTTTTCCATCTGCCACTTCTTTGCCCATTTTCCTGACCTGTCTAAGTCCTTCTGCAGCCTCCCTGCTTCCTCAACACTATCTGCCCCCTCCACCTATCTTTGCATCATCTGCAAACCTGGCCACAAAACCATCAATTCTTTCATCCAAATCATTGACATGGTACTTAAAAAGAAGCAGTCCTAACATTGTGGAACCAGCAGTCAATCAGAAAAGGATCCTTTTATTCCCATTCTTTGCCTCCTACCAAACAGCCAAAGCTCTATCCTTCCTAGTATCTTTCCTGTAATACCATGGGCTCTTATCTTGATAAGCAGTTTCATGTCTGGCATTTTGTCAAAAGCCTTTTGAAAATTCAAGTGCACAACATCCATCAATTCTCCTTTGTCTATCCTGCTTGTTATTTCTTCAAATAATTCCAACAGATTTGTCAGGCATGACTTTCCCATAAGGAAACCATGCTGCTTTGGCCCATTTATCATGCCTGCAGGTACCCCAAAACCACAACCCTAACAATCAACTCCAATATCTTTCTAATCACTGAAGTCTGGCTAACTGGGCTATAATTTTCTTCCTTCTGCCTCCCTCCCTTCTGGAAGAGTGGAGTGACACTTGTAATTTTCAATTCTCGGGAACCTTGCCAGAATCAAGTGATTCTTGAAAGGTAATTACTAATGCTTACACAGCCTCCTCAGCCACCTCTTTCAGAACCCTGGGGTGTAATCAGTCTGATATAGGTGACTTACCTAACCTTGGGCCTTTCTGCTTCCCAAGCAACTTCTCCCTAGTAGTGGCAACTGCACCCACTTCTGCCTCCTGACACTCTCAAGCTTCTGGCATTCTGCTAGTGTCTACCACCGTGAAGACAGACACAAAATACTTATTCAGTTCGTCCACCATTTCCTTGCCCCCCATTTCTACCTCTCCAGAGTCATTTTCCAGCGGTCCGATATCCACTTCCTCCTCTCTTTTACTCTTTATATATCTGAAAGAAACTTTTAGTATCGCCTTTGATATTATTGGCTAGCTTACCTTCATACAATATTTTATCTTTTCCTTCCTTATGGCTTTTTTACTTGCCTTCTGATAGTTATCGCAGAAAAGATGTGCTGGCATTGGGGAGGGTCCAGAGGAGGTTCACGAGAATGATTCCAGAAATGAAAAGGTTAATGTATATGGCATGTTTGATGGCTCCAGTCCTGCACCTGCTGGTGTTTAGAAGAATAAGGGGTGTTTCATTACAGCCTATCGATTAATGAAAGCTCAAGATAGAATGTATGTAGGGAGGATGTTTCCTACAGTGAGAGAGACTAGGACCAGAGAACAAAGACTCAGAATAGATGGACGTCCCTTTAGGACAGAGGTGAGGAGAGATTTCTTTAGCCAGTGGGTGGTGAAGCAATGGAATTTATTGCCACAGACAGCTGTGGAGACCAGGTTATTGGGTATATTTAAAGCAGAGGTTGATATGTTCTTTATTAATCAGGGCATCATAGGTTATGGGAAAAAGGCAGGAGAATGGGGTTGCGAGGAATAATAAATTAGCAATAATGGAATGGCAAAGCAGACTCGATGGGCTGAATGGCCTGATTCTGCTCCTACAGTATGTTTCATGGTTTTATGTTCCTAGAAGGTGTTCCAATTGTGCTGTTTTAGAAAGAATTCCAGGATTTAGACCCAATAAAAAAAATCAGGATTGCGTGCAACTTGGACAGGATGCAAAAGTAAATATTGAAAATACGCAGGTTATGCAGTACTCTGTTTCATTTCAACAACCTTTCATAATTTCCTGCATTTTCTGTTATTTCTGCTTAGATGTTCCCTGATCCTTAAAAAAAAACTTGACGAAACTTCTAAAATAATTCATCCAGCCTTAAATTGACAAGAATTTAGAGTAAAATCAATGGTTCTTAATATCTCCACTGTAAAAATAATATTTACCCTGTATTTTTAATTTATTCATGAGGAGTGAACATCAGAAGTTAAAGAAACCAGTGTTCATGCCATCAGGTTGGAGGCTACCCAGATGGAATATGAGGTGTTGTTCCTCCAACCTGAGAGTGGCCTCATCGTGGCAGTAGATGAGGCCATGGACTGACATGTCAGAATGGCAATGGGGATTGGAATTAAATTGGTTAGCCACTGGAAAACACTACTTGTTGCAGACAAAGTGAATATGCTCAACAAAGTGATCCTCCGATCTATATTGAGATGGAGGAGGTCAGGTCGGGAGTTCCGGATACAATAGTCAACTCAAATTGACTTGCAGGTACGGTGTTGCCACACCTGGAATGACTGTTTCAGGCCCTGAATGCAGGTGAGGGACAAGGTGAGTGGGCAGGTGTCACCCTTCTTCCACCTGTAGGAATAAGTGCTGGAAGGGAGATTAGTGGGAGGGATGAATAACACGGGAATCACGAAGACAGCAATCCCTGCAGAAAGCGAAGAGTGTGGAGGGCGGGGGGTAAAGTTGTGTCAGGTGGCAGAACCCATTGAAGATGACAGAAGTTGTAGAGAACGATGTGCTCGATGAGTAAGCTCGTGGGTGGTAGGTAAAGACAAGAGGAACTCTATCCCTGTTAAGGCAGTGGAGAGATGGAGTGAGGGCAGATGTCTGCGAAATGCAGATGAGTGCAGCATCAATGATGGGGGAAGGGAAACCACATTCTTTGAAGACCATAGGACATAGGAGCAGAATGAGGCCATTCAGCCCATCGAGTCTGCACCACCATTCCATCATGGCTGATCCCAGATCCCACTCAACCCCATACGCCTGCGTTCTCGGCATATCCTTTGATGCCCTGACCAATCAGGAAACTATCAACTTCCACCTTATATACACCCATGGACTTGGCCTCCACCACAGTCTGTGGTAGAGCATTCTGCAGATTCACTCCTCTCTAGCGAAAAAAATTCCTCCTTACCTCTGTTCTAAAGGGTCGCCACTCAATCTTGTGGCTGTGCCTTCTAGTTCTAGATACCCCCAACATAGGAAACACCTTCTCCACATCCACCCTATCTAGTCCTTTCAACATTCAGTAGGTTTCAATGAGATCCCCCTCAAATTCCAGTGAGTACAGGCCCAAACCTGCCAAACGCTCCTCATATGTTAACCCTTTCATTCCCAGAATCATTCTCGTGAGCCTCCTCTAGACTCTCTCCAATGACAACACATCCTTCCTGGGATATGGGGCCCAAAATTGTTGACAATACTCCAAGTGCAGCCTGACTAATGTCTTATGAAGGCTCAGCATTATCTCCTTGTTTTTATATTCTGTTCCCCTTGAAATAAATGCCAACATTGCATTTGCCTTCTTTACCACAGACTCAACCTATGAATTAACCTTCTGGCAGTCTTGAACAAGGACTAAGTCCTTCTGCACCTCTGATGTTTGAACCTTCTCCCCATTTAGATAATAGTCCGCACTATTATTCCCTTTATGAAAGTGCATAAATACATTTCCCAACATTGTATTCCATCTGCCACTTTTTTCCCCATTCTTCAAATTCTTCCAAGTCCTGCTGCAATCACATTGCTTCCTCAGCACTATCTACCCCTCCATCTATCTTTGTATCATCAGCAAACTTTGTCACAAAGCCATCAATTCCATTATCTAAATCACTGACAATGTGAAAAGTAGTGGTCCTAACATTGACCTCTGAGGAACACCACTAGTCACTGGCAGCCAACCAGAAAAGGCCCCATTTATTCCCACTCACTGCCTCCTGCCTGTCAGCCATTCCTTATTCCAGTATACCTCCTGTAATGTCATAGAATTTTACCTTGTTAAGCAGCCTCCTGTGTGTCACCTTATCAAATGCCTTCTGAAAATCTAAGTAAATGACATCCACTGCCTCTCCTTTATCCACCCTGCTTGTTACTTCCTTGAAGAACTCTAACAGATTTGTCAGGCAAGATTTCCCTTCACAGAAACCATGCTGTTTTTGACTTATTTTATCATTAGTCTCCAAGTACCCTGAAACCTCATCCTTAATAATAGACTCCAACACTTTCCCAACCACTGAAGTTCAGCTAACTGGCCTATAATTTCTCTTCTTTTGCCTTTCTCCCTTCTTAAAGAGTGGGATGACATTTGCAATTTTTCAGTCCTCCGAGACCATGCCAGAATCTAGTGATTCCTGAAAGATCATGACCAATGCATCCGTTATCTCTTCAGCAACCTCTTCCAGGACTCTGGAATGTATTCCATCTGGTCCAGGTGACTTATCCCCCTTAAGACCTTAATTTTTCCTTTGTAATAGCAATGGCATTCACGGACCTCTGTCACACTGCTAGTGTCTTCTACAGTGAAGACTAATGCAAAGTACCAATTAAGTTCATCTGCCATTTCTTTGTCCCCCATTACTGCCTCACCAACATCATTTTCCAGCAATCCAATATCAACTCTTACCTCTCTCTTGCTCTTTATATAACTGAAAAAAAACTTCCAGTATCCTGATTTCTATTATTAGATAGTTTGCCCTCATATTTCACCTATTCCCTTCTTATAGCTTTTTTAGCTGCCTTTTGTTGTATTTTAAAAGCTTCCCAGTCATCCAACTTCCCACTCACTTCTACTACCTTATACGCCCTATCCTTGGCCTTTGTACAGTCCTTAACTTCCCTTGTCGGCCATAGTTGCCTACCCCTGTCATTTGAGAACTTCTTCTTCTGTGGGACATATCTATCCTGTGCCTTGTGAACTATTCCCAGAAACCTACAGCCACCTCTGCTTTGCCGTCATCCTTGCTAATATCCTCTTCCAATCCACCTGGAAGAAGGAGGACATCTTAGATGTTCTGGAAAGGAAAGCCTCATCCTGGGAACAGATGTGGTGGAAATGAAGGAACTGAGAAAAGAGAATGGCGTTTAAAAGAGGACAAGGTGGGAAGAATTATTGTCAAGATAGTTGTGAGAGTCAATAGGTTTATAAAACAGAGATATTGACAGGGAGATCAAGAAAGGGGAGAGAGGTGTCAGAAGTGGACTAAGTGAATTAAAGAACGAGGTGGAAGTTGGAAGCAAAGCTGATGAATTGTTGAGCTCAGCATGGGTGCATGAAGCTACACCAATACAGTTGTCAATGTAGCGCAGAAAGAGTTGGAGAGTGTTAGCAGGGAAGGCTTGGAACATGGAATGTTCCACATAGTCAATGAAAAGGCAGGCCCAGCTGAGGCCCATATGGCTATACTTCTAGTTCAGAGAAAGTGGGAGGAGCTGAAAGAGAAATTGTTGAGTATGAGGACCAGTTTGGCCAGACAGAGGAGGGTGGTGGTGGGGTCTGGGATCTGGTTCGATCTGTTGCCGAGCAAGAAACAGAGAGATTTAAGGCCATCTTGAGAGGGGTTAGAAATATATAGGCACTGGGCATCCATGGTGAAAATGAGGTGATAGGGGCCAGAGAGTTGGAAGTTGTTGAAGTGATGGAGAGTATTTGAAGTGCTGCGTATGTAGCTGGGAAGGGACTGAACCAAAGGAGATAGAATGGAGTTGAGGTACGCAGACATAAATTCAGCGGGGCAAGAGTAAGCAGAGGTAATGGGGCTATGTAGACAGTCAGGTCTGTGGATCTTGGGTAGGAGGTAGAATCGAGCAGTGCGGGATAAGGGAACTATGAGTTTGGTGGCAGTGAATGGAAGTTCTCCAGAGTTGATGAGGTTAGTGATGGTGTTGGAGACAGTAGCCTGATGGTCCTGAGTAGGGTCTTTCTCAAGGGGTAAGTAAGAGGAGGTGTATGAGAGCTGCTACCTGGCCTCAGCAAGGTAGAGGTCAGTCTGCCAGACAACAACAGCATACCCTTTGCCATATGGGTGTGATAGTAAGGTTTTGATTGGTGCAGAGAGTGGAGGGGTGTGCACTCAGAGGGAGAAAGTTTCAAGGAGGAATGAGGAGTGCTGAAGCTGAGCCAGTTGATGACTCCTCAGCAATTAGAGATGAAAATATCCAGAGCAGGCAGGGAAACAGAGCAGGATGTCCAAGAAGACGAGAGGAGTTGGAGACCAGTGAAGGGATCATGGCATCCGGTGCTCCTGGTGCGACCACCTCTACATTGCTGAGGCTCAACAAAGATTGGGGGACCTGTTTGACAAGCACCTTCACTCTGTCCACAACAAGCATGATTTTCTGGTGATTAACTATTTTACTTCCAATCCCCATTCCAACATGTCAGTCCATGGTGTCCTCTACTGCCACAATGAGGCTACTCTCAGCTTAGAGGCACAACACCTCACATTCTGGCTGGGTAGCCTATTGGCATGAACATCGATTTCCCTAACTTCCAGTATTTTTCCCCCTCCCCTTCACTCTTCTATTCCCCACTCTGCCTTCCCTCTTACCTCTTCTCTTTTCTTTATCAATCTTTTTATTAACTTAAAAAAACAAGTACAAACAAGAGGAGAATTATCTCAAATATCTATATCAATAACAATACACATAAAAGGTAAAATAAACGTTATCAAGATGATACATAGTATTAATCTAATAATATATAATAAAAAATAAGATAATCAATTCTCCTCTTATCATTTCATAAAAAGAAAAAAGTGATAGACTTTTATAATTTTATATACATAAAAACCACAATTCTCTATAAGCAAAAACAAAAAAGGAAAAAAAGAAAAAGAGTAATAAACGGGGACTGGACAGCCCACACAAAGAGTAGAAGAAAGAAAAAAAAGAGAAACTTTCAGATCAAGTCCAAAGTTCTGAGAAAGTAACTGGAAGAGCCATAAATTAAGCCATATGAAAATATTGAATAAAAGGTCACCAGGTTTCTTCAAATTTAAAGGATATATCAAATGTCCGACTTCTTATTTTCTCTAAACTTAGACAGGACATAATGGAGTAAAGCCAATAAAAAGCAATAGGTGGCTTAGAGTCCTTCCATTTAAGCAAAATGGCTCTTCTAGCCAATAAAGTTGTAAAAGCTATCATCCATTGAGTGGAAACAGGAACATATCCTGCTTCCGGTGGAATGATCCCAAAAATTGTTGTATATAAATTCAGTTGTAGGTCCAAATTCAAAACTTTTGATAAAGTTTTAAAGACAACTTTCCAAAAATTATCTATCTTGATACAAGACCAAAACATATGAGTTAAAGTAGCCACCTTAATATTACATCTGTCACAAATAGGATTAATACTGGGAAAAATACGGGCTAATTTATCCTTTGACATATGTGCCCGATGTACTACCTTGAACTGTATCAAGGAATGACGGGCACAAGTAGATGAAGCATTTACCAAATGAAAAATGTTATCCCTTTGATTATCTGAAGGTGACTTTTGAAATTCCAATTCCCATGCTCTTTTAATTTTATCATTAGATACTTTTCGCAAATTCAATAACCATTTATAAATTATAGCTATCAGTCCTTTTTGAAATGGTTTAACCTGGAAAAGAGTATCTATCATATTGGGTGAATAAGCAGAGGGGAAGTTTGGAATTAAACTACGTAAAAAATTCCTAATTTGTAAATATCTAAAAAAGAGTGCATTTGATAAATCACACTTTTAAACCATCAATTTCTGATCAGACCTTCTTAATTTTGAAAACCGAAGGAATAATAACTTTTTTAGACTTGTTTATGGGGGATTGTTTGATGTCTTTCTTACCTCTTCTCATCTCCTCACCTTTCTACCACCTCCCCTTGGTGCCCCTCCTCCTTCCCTTTTTTCCATGGTCCATTCTCCTCTCTTATCAGATTCCTTCTTCTTCAGCCCTTTGCCTTTTCCACCTATCACCTCCCAGCTTCTCACTTCATCCTCTCTCCCCCACCCTGCTGGCTTCACCTATCACCTTCCAGCTTGTACTCCTTCCTATCACTCCACCTTCTTATTCTGGCTTCTTAACCCTTCCTTTCCAGTCCTGATGAAGGGTCTTGGCCCAAAATGTCAGCTGTTTCTTCCTGACCTGCTGAGTTCCTCCAGCATTTGATATTTTTCACTAATGAACTAGTATTCTTTACAGCCGGTGTCACAATCCTGTCTCAAAGGCAGGGCAGACCCACCAGCCCGGGGGCGTTCGAATGAGAGGGAGAACCCTGGAGTCTCCATGAGGTAATGAAATCAGATGCAGTCAAGGAAACTTTATCCCATTGCCATTTACTGTTGTCTCTAAGCTGACAAATTGCTGCTCTAATTAGAAGGGCACGATGCAGTGTTGCTGAGCAAAGTGGGAACATAAAAGATCCTGGTCAGTGTACTTCATATGCTTTGAGAAGACCAGCTTGGCAGCACCATCGCTGTCCAAGCTGGCTGAATCCCAATGTACACAGCTATTAAATCAGTCTGCAGTATTTGTAAGGGAACCAACATGAAGGATAAAGCAACTTGAACTTAACCTCACCAAATTACTGCCTACAACCGTATTGTTAAGCGCAATTGCTGCACAGTCCATATGGAGACATCTTGAGAAAACCATCACAACGTCATGGCCAAGCATATCCCTCACTCTTCTGAAACCATCAAGCCTGTGGACTAACTGTGCTTAAGAAAGAAAGAAGAAGGCACAGTGGCAAGTGCATCTCTACAACAAAGGGCCAGCCGGGTGAGATAGCTGCTAAGGGACAACGTCTCTGTCTAATAAGTGGTCTCACATGCAACAGCTCATTTGAGGCTCTAGTCCTGTCACATCCAGTCATGAATGGGTGGTCATATGTTCAATGTGAGGAGAAGGTTTCTTCCAAGGTCAGCCCTTCCTCAGTGACCTTCAGCTCAGCATGTAAGCACTGGAGACAAGGTTGAAGAGGCCAACAGTGCCAGGTGAATGATCCGGCCAGACTTCCTCCTAAAGTCCCATCCATCACAGGAACCTGTCTGCAGTCAATGTAATTTGCTCTGTATGTTACCAAGGAACATCTGAGCACTGGATGTAGCAAAGGCTAAAGAAGTAGAAAATGTTCCAGATTAGAAATGTTGATTTGCACAATGGAACCAGCTGTGGTACTCCAGTACAGAAATTACACAGGCATCTCTGTCTCTGGAACATCTGGACAGTAAAGACATCTACGTTAGACTCTTGTTTATTGACTATTGCTTCACTTTCAATAGTATAATTCCAAGAAAATTCATCACCAAACTCCAAGACCTGGAACCCAACACTTCTCTCTGCAAATGGATCCTTGACTTCCTGACTAATAGACTGCAGTCAGTAAGGATGGGCAACAACACCTCAGCCACATTTATTCTCAACAACAGTGCTTTACTATGTTGTGTGCTCAGCTCTCACTCTGCTCCCTGCTCACACTCACACAACTAGGTAGTCAGATTCTGCACTAACTCCATCTACAAGATGACACCATAGTGGACCATATCTCAAATAACGATGAATCGGAGTACAGGAAAGGACTAGAAACCTTAGCAGCACGGTGTCATAAAAACAACATCTCTCTCAGTGTCAGCAAAGCAAAAGAGCTGAAGTCATGAAGCTGGCTGTGGTTTTTGGAGTTGAATTCATCCCAGTCCCAGGACATCACTGCAGGAGCTCCAAAGAACAGGGTCCTCAGCCTAATCACTTTCCACTGCTTCTTCAATGATCTTACTTCTACCATGAAGTCCATTTCTTCCTGGTCCCTCAATTATACAGGACCACAGCTGAAGCAAGAATTTAAGGTCTAACCTGCAAAATGCTCTTACACATCTAAAGGAACTTCAGCTCCTAACTTCACTGTGGCTAATCTCACTTAGTTCTGTTCCGGCCAGCTTGCACAAGCATACACACAATTGGTGATCTCTTTAAATAGCTCAGGTTCCAGGCTTCTCCCTGCTCCTCGGATCAGCTCACTTTCCGTGGTCCCCCAGGGTCCTAATTCCAGTTGATGTCATTTAAGCATCTTCAGATGTTTGGTGCCACCCTGTGCACTGCAGTTGCTATGGCATCCTGACTAGTAAGGAACAGCAATTCAGAATCATTCAGCAAAGAAGGACATGTGATAGAGGATTGAATTCCAAGGATCTGGGCTAATGTGTAATTTTCACAGCTTCACACTATAGAAAATCAGAGTTAAAATTCTCATTTATCAATACATAAACGTTTCCCTCAGGAATGTTTTGTCTGGTGGTTGTTTACCAGTGAGTTAAGGATACTGACCACCAGTAACTAGCTAAACACAGTGCAAATGGGTAAAAATCTTTTTAATAGACTGGATCTGATCTGGGGTGATATAGTGAACAGGCATCTAATGCAGTCAACTTTCCAGAGCCTTCAGTAAACTGGAGCAGAGCTAGGGTTTGTAGGATGAAAGAGGATTCATGCCAAATTCTGTGATCTCTGATCAGAGGATTGATGATCGAGCCTGATCCCTAGCCAACTGAGTTGACCCTGAGGCTTTGGCACGGAACCATAGTAGTGATAAAGGTCGGAAACTGCTGGCGTTGATCAAATTCGCACTCACTGACCCCACCGCTGTAGACACTTACATTGAACTTACAACAGCTTTCAGCCCTCACCGTCGTAGAGTGACCTTCAGTCTGACAGAGAACGTCAGAGTGGACAGCGGAATTCGACTTCTATTGGAAGCTGAAGCTTTGCAAGAAAGAAAGAAGAGTAGCCATTCCAAAGAGGGAGGGTACATTGCTGGAGCAAGTGCTTCCCAAAGACGGCGTGAAGAAGATGAGGAGAATAGAACAAAGAGTGTGGACTGGGTTGTGCAATGGAGGGACAGGTCAGAGATGGAACGATGCAAGGACAGGCACAAGATTCTGCAGATGCAGAAAATCTTGGGCAACGCACACTGAATGCTGGAGAAACTCAGGAGGTCAGGCAGCATCCATGAGGAAATATAGACATGGAGGCAACGAGAGAACCTGAAAATGGATAAAGATATTCCTGTTACAGCTACTAGGTTGCAGACTGCAGGAACAACAGAATTTGCAATGGAAATTACTTTAGACTGCAGATTATCTGGGTTAGCTGAACATCGTGTCCCCATTGGGGAGAGAGAACTGTGCAGAAGGAACCCCAGAGATCATTGTTCCAGTTAAGGAAGATGTGGATTAAAGATCTCAGCACCAGAGGAAGAGCAGAAAGGAGTAGTCTCGGGGGGGAAATGTGGGAAATGGTGTCAATGGACTGAGTTACAGTGAAAAACTTTGTTTTGCATACCATCTATACAGATAATTTCACATCAGTACATCGAGATGGTACAAGGAGAAAGCAATAACAGAATGCAGAATAAAGTGTTATACGAGGGGTGATAGATAAATTCGTGGCCTACAGTAGAAGGAGTCAATTTCAGAAAACCTAGCACATTTATTTTTCAACATAGTCCCCTCCTACATTTACACACTGAGTCCAGCGGTTGTGGAGAAGATCCCTTCTTTGTAGAGGTTGACGTCTTGGGCCTCCAGAAAGTGGTCCACAGCAGGGGTGATTGATAAGTTCGTGGCCTAAGGTGGAAGGAGATGTTATTAACTTCAAACCTTCTGCATAGTCACTCAAAGAGTTGAACTGCACGTGCATGCAATGAGAGCTGTATAACTTATCTTCTTCTAACTGAACTTATCAACCACCCCTCGTAGTTACAGAGAAAGTGCCGTGCAGGCAGACTAGAGGGTGCAAGGCCATAACAAGGTAGATTGTGAGGTCAGTGCAAGAGTTCAGTTCAATAGCCTGTCCTTGAGCCTCGTGGTATGTGCTTTCAGCCTTTGAACCTGCTCTTCAATGCGACGGGGGAGAAAAGAGAAATTCTGGGGTGGGAAGGACCTTTGATGATGCTGCCTGCTTTCCAAGGCAGTGAGAAGTGTAGATAGGGTCCAGGAAGGGAAGGCTAATTTCTGTGAGGTGTCCAGAGCAGTTGTCATACCAAGCTGCTATGCATCCAGATAGGATGCTTCCTATGGTGCGTTTATAAAAATTGGCAAAGGTCAGTGGAGACATGCTGGATTTCCGTAGCCTCCTGAGGAAGTAGAGGCACCTTGCTTGCCATTGTTTATGCTTGATTGAACAAAGGCAAATTAGAAATATTTACATATTTATAATTAGAAATACTTTTTTAAGAACTTACAGCTCTGAACCATCTCCACCTCAGCACCATTGATATATACAGAGTGTGTGCACCTCCCCACCTCCGAGAGTCAATGAACAATCTTGCTAAACATGAGATTAAATAGACCTATGCAGGACCAATACTTCAGATGATGTGATGCAGATGATAACAAATCTTGTTGGGGGAAATGGGAGGCCAAGTCTCTGGATGCTTTCAAAAAAGAGATGGATAGAGCTCTTAAAGATAGCGGAATCAAAGGTTATGGGGGTAAGGCAGGAACTGGATACTGATTGTGGATGATCAGCCATGATCACAGTGAATGGCAGTGCTGGCTCGAAGGGCCGAATGGCCTACTCCTGCACCTATTGTCTATTGTCTATTGTCATAAATGCCATAAGCTACAATAGAGCCTCTGGGAGTGTTGAATAGGAGAGGCCTTCATGCAGGCAAGGACCATTTCCAGTGGATGTGGCTGTAAGCATGGAGGGGAGACAGGGAGAGTGCCTGACAGTGATCTGTTCACTCTCCAACCCTACCACCGCACATGCAGCAACAGAGGCTATCAGCATTTGGATCAATACTTGAACAGTGAATTGATTGAAAGGCCGAGGGTCAACAACAACAGCATGAATGACCAAAAATCTGCTGGAGGAACTTGGCAGGTCGAGCAGCATCTGTGGGGTGGGTTGAGAAGAATTGTTGACATTTCGTGTTGAACCCCTACATCTGGACTCAGGAAAATGGTCCCAGGTTCCAGCATCTGTAGTCTCCTGTGTCAAGAAAAACAACAGGGTATTGTTTTCAAAGGCTCAGCAACAAGCAGAAATATGTTGAGGCTTACTAGGGAAATTTAAGAGACTGCTAGACAGGTATATGGAGGAATTTAAGGTGAAGGGTTATATAGGAGGTAGGGTTTAAGGGTCGGCACAACATTGTGGGCCGAAGGGCCTGTACTGTGCTCTACTGTTCTATGTTCTATTAAACCTAAGTTGCTGAGCGAGGGAGGGTTAATCTGGCCCCAATAAATACATGTCAGTTAAACCTAGCCCAGTTAAACATGGGTCTTGGTTGATGACCTGGGCCTCTGAACTTCCCTCTGCAACTGGATACTCGACTTCCTCATCAGCAGACCTCAGTCAGTGAGGTTTAAGAACAACATCTGCTCCCTGCTGACTACTGACACAGGTGCGTCTCAAGGGCACGCTTGGCCCCCCTGCTCTATTCTCGTACGCACGTGACTGTGTGATCAAGCTTGGGCCCCTGCTCTATTCTCGTACGCACGTGACTGTGTGATCAAGCTTGGCTCCCCACTCTATTCTCGTACGCACGTGACTGTGTGATTAAGCTTGGCCCCCCGCTCTATTCTCGTACGCACGCGACTGTGTGATTAAGCTTGGGCCCCTGCTCTATTCTCGTACGCACGTGACTGTGTGATCAAGCTTGGGCCCCCGCTCTATTCTCGTACGCACGTGACTGTGTGATTAAGCTTGGGCCCCTGCTCTATTCTCGTACGCACGTGACTGTGTGATCAGGCTTGGCCCCCTGCTCTACTCTCGTACGCACGTGACTTTGTGATCACGCTTGGCCCCCTGCTCTATTCTCGTACGCACGTGACTGTGTGATCAAGCTTGGCCCCCTGCTCTATTCTCGTACGCACGTGACTGTGTGATTAAGCTTGACCCCCGCTCTATTCTCGTACGCACGTGACTGTGTGATTAAGCTTGGCCCCCTGCTCTATTCTCGTACGCACGTGACTGTGTGATCAGGCTTGGCCCCCTGCTCTATTCTCGTACGCACGTGACTGTGTGATCAAGCTTGGTCCCTGCTCTATTCTCATACGCACGTGACTGTGTGATCAAGCACAGCTCCAATGCCTTTTTCAAGTTCTAGGAAGGGAAGAGATCAATGGTGTATTACTTCCGATTACAAGGGAAAGTGCTGTGGCTGGCGGGAATAAAAGTGGACCCAGAAGTCACAAGGGGAGCAGACCCTGCAGAATGATGAAAGGGAGGGAGAGGGGAAGATGTGACTGGTGGAGTCTATTTGAAGGTGATGGAAATTGCAGGGAATTATCTGGTGAATGGGAAGACTGGTGGGTGCAAGGTGACGGCAAGGAGAATTCTACTCTTCTGTCCTGAAGGAGAGGGTGTGATTCCTCAACTTTATTTTTCAAGGGAAAAGAGGCCCAGGTTTCTCATCTGCTTTGGACCGTCCTTTTAAATCTTCTCTGAACCCTTCCTATTGCCTGAACATCTACTTCATATCCCAGTGACCTGAAACACACACAAGAGGTGTTGTGTGACCAGGTTTGCCACAGGTTTAGTACAACTTCTCTCCTTTTCCTTTCCATTCTTGCAGAAATAAACCTTGGCCTTGCTGACCTGTAGTCAGCAATGTGTTTACATTTCAATATCTCTTTGTTCACCAATCCCACCTTAATCTCCAATAAATGACTTCTTGTTTCCATTTAAACTGTTGTTCCTTGTGTCTATTGGTTGTATTCAATTGCTCTGATTGTCCCTCAGAATCCAGTCCCCCTGCTCTAATATCCACAGTCCTACTCCAACCCAGCCACAAACTAACCCCAATCCTCAGCCTCTGTCCTGTGCACCCAAATCTCTAACACCTCACAATCTGTGACCTGCCTCTTTTCCTCCACTGATTCTGTGCTGTTGCAGCTAAAGGTGGGGATATCTTTTTGTTGGATCTGGGGATGGTATTGTCCAGAATATTCTTCGGAAGACAAGAATGAGGCACAAAATGTTGTGCTCATCAGACGTTCGAAAAAAGAATTAACAGAAACCAACTCACTCTACTTTAGTAAAAAAGAACAAAGAAAGAGCCAAAGAAAGGAAGACAACGAGTCACATCTAGTGGTTGTCTTTCTATTGAAACCAAGCTCAAACAAATTGATACTGTAAGAAAATTCTTTTCCTAAGAACAGCCAATGAGACGGTTTGATATATGCTGGCTTGACACAAGTTTATAAAGAAACTACACAAAATAAAATCAACTAGACTACAAATTATTAAAATTCACTGTAAATTTTACAGATAAATGAGTAATTATAGTCATATAAACAAGCACAAAGAAGGTTAAACTACAAGGAAAATGACAATTTAGACCCTAATCCAACATTTGAGGTGATTGCGTCTTTAATGTTTGTTGTGTGTGAGACTTTGGTCTCAGATGCAATAGAATATTTGGTAGGTGAGACAGGCCGTACTGACCTTATGTAAATAATAATTAAGAGCAGCCCAGATTAAAATGTCAGAACACTTCAGGATTAAATTAACCCAAGCATCCTCAGAGTAGTTCAGTGGATATTGTCAAAAGTATTTGATAACAAAAGCAAATGTGGATTTCCACCTATATATATTAATGCTTAAACCACATTATACAATTTGGGCTGTATGAAACTTGACAAGGCTTTTTATTATAAAATTAAAAAAAATCAGAGTATTTAAAAACTTTATTTATTTAATCGTAAGCAGAAAATGTTCTTCGATATCGTTCAGGCAGTCTTTTCTGCAGTTTGGGTAACCCTCACCCTCTCACCCTTCTCTCCCCTCACCCAATGTGACTCTATACCGAAATATGCTTTCTGTTCTTCATTCAGTACAAAACAAGGCTGTACTAACCCTGGTTTCTTAAAGTAACTCTCTAAAATGGCTGCCCCTTGAACACGTATGTACTCTGGCCAAAGACACACGCGTGCAAAAACCACAAACCGTGGCCTGAACTCTGAATCTCCCCTTAGATAACAAAGAGTCATTGAGGCCAGTTGCCTCCACTGGCTGTCAGTGAGTTCAGTGCAGGTCAGAAATAAAATCACAGGAAGGGTCTGCTCTTTTCTTCAAAGTTGGAACCCCTCTAACTAGATCGCCCATCAGGAGAAATTTTATATCTTTATATTTCTAAACATGGTTATTGTTCTATTCTTATCAACTGGCCTTTGTTACAAGCGATTTATTCTCAGTTCTAACTGCAGCAGCTGATTGGCTATTTCGCTAGGAAGGTCATCGTTGACCTGTTCTTCAAAATATTTTCTGATCTCTTTTATCTCCCCTCCCCAGAACTCCCTGTCGATACGGAACAGCTCATCCATGTTCACGTTAGCCAGGCCGTCGAGGTTCAGAGCTCCATCCTTGGGAATGAAGCCCAATGGAGAGAACTTGGCGCAGTCCTCCCCCTCAATCCTCCGGAACACCCACTCCAGGACTCGCGAGTTCTCGCCGAAGCCCGGCCACAGGTAGTTGTTGTGCTCGTCCTTGCGGAACCAGTTGACGTGGAAGATCTTGGGAAGCCTTGAGCAGGGCCTATGCCCCATGCTGAGCCAGTGGGACAGGTACTTGCCAAAGTTGTACCCGAAGAAAGGCCTCATGGCAAACGGATCGTGCATGATGACTTTACCTGGTGAAGAACGAGAGAGGAGTGGTAAAGAACTGGTAAAGAACGAGAGAGGAGTGGCAAAGAACTGGTGCCCAGGGAAGCATGGGGGTCACTGCTTCATGCGTCTTCAGTGTGCAAACAAACTCCTTTACACCACAACCTTCGTGCTGGACTCAAATGTAAAGGCACAGCTTACTGGTTTATATTGAACAAAGACAATGCCTGTTGGAATGGGTAGCACTGTAGTAAACATACTGGGCACAATCCTGAGCCATGGAACTGGAAGCAAATATTCAATTTGCTCCAAGGCGCATGTGGAATTAACATTCAAAAGTAAAATGTTATGCTCTGCAATATTGACAGATTCTCAGAGAAACCCATTTGGGACATGCATAAAGACATGTGAAGTAGTAGGAGCAGGCCATTCAGCCCATCAAAGTTGCTACCCTGGTCAAGACAAATATGGATGATTATTTTGTTTATATAAAGGGAGAGTGTGGAACAGGCCCCTCCAGCCCAACGAGCTGCACTGCCCAGTGGCCCACCTATTTAACCCTCGCCTACTACAGGTCAATTTACAATGACCAATTAACCTACTGACCGGTGCTTCTATGGTCTGTGGGATGACACTGGGGCAGCCGGAGGAAACCCATGTAGTCACAGGGAAAACGTATAAACTCTTTACAGATGCACCAGAATTAAACTCTGAACTCTGATACCGTGAGCTGTAATAGCATCACGCCAACCGCTACGCAGTGTGGTGTATTCACAATCTCGTTGCCATATTCCTGTCTCTGTCCAGCTCCTAGTCTACAAATCTGGCTATTTCCTTTAATATTATCAGTGACTTGGTGTCTAACCCCGTGAATTCCACTGGTCCCTCTCCCTCTGAGAGTGTAGTAACTACACTTCACCTCAGTCCTAAATGTCTTGCCCCCATATGCTGAGATTGTGACCCCTTGCTCTAGACTTCCAGCCAGAGGAAACATCCTCTCTGCATCCAGTCTGTCAGTCTTTATCAGAATTTTGTCTGTTTCCTCACATTCTTCCAAATCCCTGGTGAAGATTTAGAGATACAGTGTGGAACAGGCCCTTCCAGCCCAGCAAACTCCACCGCCCAGCAGCCTACCGATTTAATGCTCGGCGATCACAGGACAATTTACCCTGACCAATTAACCTACCAACGGTACGTCTTTGGACTGCGGGAGAAAGCTGGAGCACCTGAAGGAAACCTACGTGGTCATGGGGAGAATGTACAAACTCCTGACAGGTCCGAACTCCAGCCCATGAGCTGTAGCAGTGTTGTACGAACTACTCTGCTACCATGACACCTTCTTAACTCAAGAGAGAATCCTGTGATCCCAGGAATCAGTCTGGTGAGATTCCGTGCAATCCAGAATACAGTAAGTATTGTCCTTCTTTAAGGACAGAGTCCAAAGCTGCACACAGTATTCCCACGCGTGAGGCTACTCAAGGACTTTTGTTGCTGTAATGAGACATTGTCCCTCCTGTACTCAAACCCTCTTACAACAAAGGCTAACAGACCACTTGCCTCCTCAACTACACCTATCAATTACTACACAAGGACCCCGAGATCCCTTTCGACATTTCCCAAATTATTATCATTTGAATGATTTTACTTTCTGGTTTCCCTGTTAAAGAGAATAACTTTACATTCCTCCACCTTACCACTGCATCTGCCATGTATTGCCCATGCTATAAAATATAGAACATAAGCACAGTACAGGCCCTTCAGCCCACAATGTGGTGCTGGCCTTTTAATCAATCTAACCCTTCCCTCCTACATAACCCTCCGTTTTTCTATGTGCTTATCTAAAAGTTTCTAAAATGCCCCTAATGTATCAGCCTTTACCACCAACCATAGCAGGATGTTCCATGCACCCACCACGCTTTGTGTAAAGAATTTATTCTCTGACACTCCCCCCCATTCCTCCCCCAATCACCTTAAAACAATGTCTCCTTGTATTAGTCATTAATGACCTGGGAAAAGTCTCTGGCTGAACGCCTTGTCTGTGGCTCTTACTATCTTGTACACCTCTATCAAGTCACCACTCACCCTCCTTTTACCCAAAGAGAAAAGCCTTTCTTCTCCCAACCTGTCCTCATAAGACGTGCCCTCTAGTCCGGACAGCATTCTGTTAATACTCATCTGCACTCTCTCTAAAGCTTCCACATCTTTTCCACAATGAGAGTAATTTAAATTGCCTTGAAGCCTCCTGCATCCTCCTCTCAGCTCTAACTGTTCCACCATTTGTGCCATTCACAAACTGGTATTTGTTTCCCTTATCCGTGACTTTCATATATTGCGGATACACACGGATCCCTGGCGGTACCTTGCTATTGACTGCCTGTCCTCCTGTAAAGCACCATTTGTTCCTACTTTCTTCTTCCTGTCAGTCAACCAGTTTTCATCCATGCCAGTTTATTATCCCAGCCCCATGTTCCTCACTTTCCCATGCACATTTCTCAGGTAGGACGTCAAGGGCCTTCTGAAAACCCAGATGCATTGCATCCCCTCGGTGCATCACTCACAGCACACCCTGCCCCAGTTCCTCCCTCATACCTTTGTGTTCAGCTGCAGCTGTAGCCTCGGATCTCATGGCTGCTCCAACGAACACCCCGTGCTGCCAGTTGAACGCTTCGTACACCAGAGGGACCCCTGCAACAGAACAGGACAGGAGGGTTTTGATGGTGACAGCTGACCCACAATGTGAAATATGTTTGTACTTTGCTATCCCTCCTACGCTGTCCCCAGCCAAGGCTCATCTGAATTGGGATTGTGATCATATGGTGGTGGGATGGGTGATCTGCAACGTCCTGATGTAGACCAGGAAACTCCTTTGACCTTCATTCATTCTGAAAAATTTCGGTTGTGAACTTAGTCCATTCCTATCACGTTTATATAATTAATCATATCAATGTACCCAGATACAGTGAAAAGCTTGCCTTGCACAATGTTCATACAAATCAGACAGCACAGTGCATTGAGGTAGAATAAAGTAAAACAATAACAATACAGAATAAAGTGTAACAGCTACAGAGAAGGTGCAAGATCATGATGAGGTAGACTGGGAGGTTAAGAGTCCATTCCATTGTACAAGAAGCCATTGAAGAGTCCTATACAGCAGGGTAGAAGCTGGCTTTGAGTTGGGTGCTACATGCTTCCAGGCTTTTGTAACCCTCTCCACAAGATGCTCTGTGATTTGATGGAAAATAATGTGAGATCTATAATAACTTCCCAAATACTGCCTCAAGGTGCACCACAGATAACAGAGACAGAACTTAGCTTGGACATCGTCTCAAATCTAGATGACAACACTTTGTCAGATCTACACTAGAACTGAACACACACTGTTTCTCGGAGGAGAGCCCAACCTCGTGAAACAGAGAGGGATAGAGGCTAGGACCGATGGACAGGTTACCATTAAACATTTCCCTCTGAGCCAGAGACACCATTTCAAGTTGCATAACCAGGTTCAAACTTGGACCATTTGATTTACAAAGACTCCATTGAGAAAATGGAGTGATGGAGCTCCCTGAGCTGTGGCTCCTATTCGAAGCCAGAAATCTACAGAGTATGTTTCTAATGCTTATTAGTACTGCTTTATAGAATAGATCTTTGTACCATTTGGCCTTCGCCCTCCGAAGAGAATTGCTTCAATGGGAACGCCTTCAGGAGACTCCCAATTCGGATCTATGATCGGACACTGCCTGGCGGGAGCACAGAACCTGGAGTTGGGGTGTGAACACGGTTCTCCGTCTTCCTCGGTCCACCTTTTGTTCTTCCACGATGTCACTGTGACATTGGGGGGCAGAGTTTCATTGATGCCTTCCCAGTAAACACCACCATCACTGGTCTCTGCCACATTGGTGAAGATGGTGTTCTTACAAATGGTCTTCATGGCGTTTGGGTTTGTATCCATCGAAGTCCCAGGGGCGACACCAAAGAAGCCATTTTCTGGGTTGATTGCCCTTAGGTTTCCTAGGGAAAGGAACAAGGAGGCCAGGTTATTAACAGACCCGCCATGTTCACATCACGCACAGTGGTCAGAATAAATTGAAAGGATGAGGCAGTAAGTCTGATTTGACATTGGCTTCACAGGAGAAGCCAGAGGGATAGACGGTCTCCTCTCTGACTGGAGCTTTGCGGATAGTGTTGTGCACCAGGGATTGGTACTGAGCCCATTCCTGTCGTTGTCTATATCAACAATCTGGACGATAATGCGGTGAACTGCATCAGCAAGTTTGCGGATGACACCAAGACTGAGGGCATGGTGGGCAGCGAGGAAGGCTACCAAAGTGTGCATCAGCTGTAGCAGCTGAAATAAAGGGGCTGAAAAATGCAGACAGAATTTAATGCAAATATGAGGTGTTGCACTTTGGCAGGACAAACCAGGGTAGGATTTTCACTGTGAATAACAGAGTACTGAGGAAACCAGTAGACATATGATCAGAGCAGTCTTAATACAGATGCATAATTCCGTGAAAGTGGTTTCACAAGTAGATAGGGTCATAAAGAAAGTTTTTGGCACATTGGCCTTTATAAATCAAAGTGCTGAGTATGGGAGTTGGCGAGTTGTACTGAAGTTGTCAGTGAGGCCTAATTTGGAGTATTGTGTGTGGTTTTGGTCACATACCTATAGGAAAGATATGAATAAGATTCAAAGAGTACAGAGGTAATATGCAAATATGTTGCCAGGATGACGTCGTGAGTTACAGAAAAAGGTTGGGATTTTATTCCCTAGAGTGTAGGATGAGAATGAGGAAAGATTTCATAAAGGTATAGAAAATATGAAGGGTAAATGCAAGCAGGTTTTTTCTACGGAGGTTGGGTGAGACTAGAACTAGAGGTCATAGGTTAAGGGTGAACGGTTGAATTAGCTGGCGGTTTGATGTTTATTTTTCAGAAGCCTTTTGTATGACGCATGGCTCCGAGGTTGTACACCTAATGGGTTCTTTTTTTTCCTCACTTTTCTGCTTAGTAAGTTTTTTTTGTTATCACAAACATTTTTTTAACCTTTAAGATAATGTCTTTTTTGAGACATTATAAGTGTTGTTACTTCAATGTACTCATGATATTTTTTCTGTATAATATAACAATAAAAAGAGTACAGAGGGAATACAACAATAAAAAGATTTGAAAAGAAAGAAAGAAAGGTCGAATATTTAAGGGGAACTTTTTCCACTCAGAGGGCGATGTGAGTGTGAAATCAGCTTCCAGCAGAAGCGGTGGACGCAGGTTTGATTTCAACACTTAAAAAAAGAGAAATGGGAGGAGCATGAAGGGCTATAGTCCACATGTGGGTCGAAGAGACCAGGCAGGATAACAGTTCAGTATGGACTAATGGGCCAAAGGTCCTCCTTTAGCGTGGCCGTACTCTATCACACTACGGCTTCAGGAAATTTACAAGGATGCAACCTGGTCTAGTGGGTCTGAGTAATACGGATGTAACTGGATCTTTATTCCCTGGAGTGCAGTGAATGCTGAGGGGTAACTTCGTAGAAACTATGGATAAGGCGGAAACCACAGTCTTTTCCCCAGAGAATAGAGGGTATAAAACTAGAAGGCACTACTAGTAGGCAAGAAGGGAGAGGTTTAATAGAGTCCTGAGAGGTAACTTCTTTTTACAGAAAGTACATGGAATGAACTGCCAGAAGCTGCCTTTCAGAGGGTACCATTGCAATATTCCACATGGAAGGAAGGGGTTTGTAGTCCGAATGTGGGCAACTGGGACTGACAGGGAGCATGCTGTGGTCAGCATCAACCAGATGGGCTGAAGGGCCTGTTTCCCTGCTGTATTATTCTATGACTCTCTGACTCTAAAACTTCCCCTTACAATTATTTTGTCTCATCTGCCTTCAGCTACAGAGATGTGTCAAAGTGAACAAACCTTGCTCATCAAATTTCATCCAAGCAATGTCATCTCCCACACACTCCACTTTCCAGCCAGGCAATGTTGGGCTCATCATGGCCATGTTGGTCTTGCCACAAGCACTGGGGAAAGCTGCAGCAATGTACTTCTTCTGACCTTTGGGGTTGGTTACTCCCAAAATCTGTGGAGGGAGGAGAGAGGCTGGTGAGAAACTGACGGCAGAAATATATTCCTGAGAATCTTCAGCTGCTGAATGACCCTTCACCAAGGGCAGCTCCATCTCCTTACCAGCATGTGCTCAGCCAGCCAGCCCTCATCCCTGGCAATCCTCGAGGCGATGCGCAGAGCAAAGCACTTCTTCCCCAGCAGGGAGTTCCCACCATAGCCACTTCCAAATGAGATGATTTCCTTGCGCTGAGGGATGTGGGCAACTAGGGTCAGCTCAGGATTACAGGGCCAGTTACTGACCAGCGGCTCTACACACAAGAGGCAGATTGTCACCAGAAGATCAATACATAATCAGACCCCATCCCCCCAAACACTCAGACAGCAACAACCCTTTCTTTCAAACAGTAGGATTCACACTCACTCTTCAATGGTAGGGGACACCCCACTGAATGGAGACACTTCACAAATTGGCCACTGCCCAGGGACTCCAGCACCGCTGATCCCATACGAGTCATAATCCTCATGCTGACCACAACGTACGGCGAGTCTGTGAGCTGGACGCCAATTTTGGACAGAGGTGACCCCACAGGTCCCATGCTGAATGGGATCAGGTACATTGTACGCCCTGAAGAATGAAAGCTGGGGTAGAAAGTCACTGATGGAAAAATCCTTATTACTGAAATATTAATTCAGATTTAGTCACTGCACATATCTACTCTGCAAAATACAGTAGGATTCCTGTGGTTTGTACAACCTACACAGTAAAATTCAGCAGGTTCTACACTGCGAAATACGGAAGGGCTTTCTGATTTGTAGAATGTACATTGTGAAATATGGTAGGGTTTCTGATTTGTACAATTGAAATTGTGAAATACGATAGGGTCTCTGATTTGTACAGTCTACACTGTGAAATACTTTAGGGTCACTGATTTCGACAATCTACACTGAAATACGATAGGGTCACTGATTTCAACAATCTACACTGTGAAATACGATAGGGTCACTGATTTCAACAATCTACACTGTGAAATCTGGTAGGGTCACTGATTTCAACAATCTACACTGTGAAATACAATAGGGTCACTGATTTCGACAATCTACACTGTGAAATACAGAAGGGCCTTCTGATTTGTAGAATATACATTGTGAAATATGGTAGGGTCTCTGATTTATACAATTGAAATTGTGAGATTCGGTAGGGTCTCTGATTTGTACAATTGAAATTGTGAAATACGATAGGGTCTCTGATTTGTACAGTCTACACTGTGAAATACTTTAGGGTCACTGATTTCAACAATCTACACTGTGAAATACGATAGGGTCACTGATTTCAACAATCTACACTGTGAAATCTGGTAGGGTCACTGATTTCAACAATCTACACTGTGAAATACAATAGGGTCACTGATTTCGACAATCTACACTGTGAAATACAGAAGGGCCTTCTGATTTGTAGAATATACATTGTGAAATATGGTAGGGTCTCTGATTTATACAATTGAAATTGTGAGATTCGGTAGGGTCTCTGATTTGTACAATTGAAATTGTGGAATATGATAAGGTCTCTGATTTGCACCTTCTACTCTGTGAGCATCAGTAGAACTATTTGATTTGTACAAGCAGTGCTGTTAGGAAATTTGTTTGTAATATCTGTGTTTGTAAGCTGACCTTGTCACTGCAGAGTTAGGTGTAGGGTTGACACAGATCAGAAACCATGTTAGTATCCTGAGTGGTGAGGGATGTGGCCAACAGACATGTAACTGAGACTTGGACAGATCCACATGGAAGGTTCAATAACTCTGGCATAATTATTATTGTGAATGAGCACAACTCACATCAATGTACAGGGGTGGGAGGTTGAATTAATGCCTGTACCTTTCATACACTCTGGAAATCGTGCATTGAAGGCCTTTTCAAACTCCTTCTCTGACAGCCATCGCCCGAGCTGGCTCACTCCATTCTTTGTTATGGGAATGGTTTGCCTCTGCTCAGGGGTCACAATCACCGTTCTACTCTCCACACGAGCAACGTCCTTGGGATCTGTGCGAGCCAGCCAGCTGGAGGTGATGAAAGGTGGTGAGAATGAGCAGCAGTGACTGGTCGTTAAGGTCAGGCAGTCCTCACAGTTACAGCCTCACCGTAATCTGTAATCATTCAGAACCAAGGGCACCGTTCTGCCACCAATACGCTAATGCACAAGCCAGATCTGTAAGGTGGGAGTTCTGTGTTGAGTATAATGCACGTGTGTGGGGTGAAGCACCAAGGGGATGGGACAGTGAACTCTATGCATTGTGTTTTCTAACTTATATGGTTGTGCCTGTTGGTATGTGGTGTCCCTGAAAGAGGCCTGGATCCATGTTCTGCCTCAAACTGTAATGATCAGCCATGCTGATATTTGCCACTTGCTTTGCATCAATGAGTGTTCCTCCTTGTCACTTTGCAAACTAGGAATTCTCCCTCTGTGCAAAATGTTGCAACAAGTGAATCACTGCACATTTGCCATAAAGAGTGTGATGATATTATAGGTATGTGCAGTTAATTCGGTGCCCTAGCAACCTCAATCAAGTCCTGCCAACACTGTCGAGGTAGTGGAAATAATATGCTCACAAAGCATAATTCGTTTATTTCTATTATAGGTCAAGCAACAATTCCTCAAATTTTCACTTCGTTAACCTCTTACAGTTCTTCACTACTGTACAAATAATTATTTCTTGCTGTCCTCGGAGTGAGAATTCTTGCTCTGTGTTGGGTGTTGCAGGAACTGGAACACTGCTCGTTCACCATCAGATAAAGATGCAGGACACGGCCATTCGGCCCCTCGTTCCTGCTTTCCCATTCACTGGCTGATCTTCCACTTCCTACACTGATCTCACCTTCCTCATTTCCCCTCAGATCCAGAACTCTATCAAACTTGGTTTGGAATTTACTCAGTGACTGGGCCTCCACTGCCGTCTCAGGCAGAGCACTGCAAAGATTCACAACACTCTCGTGAAAACATTCCAGTCTGATTGCCTTACTTTGGAACTACGACCCTGATTACAGAATCCGCAGCCGGGGAATCACCATCAGGCTCGTTAAGAATTTTGCATGGATTATTATTAGTGCAAGGAAAACTAATACAAGAGAGCATGCATTTAAGGTGAGGGGGTAAACTTCAAAGGTGTCACGCTTGCACAGGATAGGCACCTCTCAGTCTTCACTCAACTAGGAGATACCTGCCACTCGTTTCCAACTTGTCACCTGCAGCCTATTTAAACCCAGCTCTCATCCACAGTCTTTGTTCACTCATCGAACCAGCCAGCCTCAACCAGTTGCTCCTAGCCTTCAGTTATCTTGTTGCCTGTGAGCTTTGTATCTGATCTCCCTTGTTTTGTGGCCCCTCATGGCTTGTTATTTTAAAGCTGATTATTAAATTTATCATGCAACGCTAAATCATCTCAGCTGCTCTGCTTTGGGTCAAACCTCCTCTATGTTTCCTTACACCATCCTACTGTTATTAGTCTCCTTTGTAGGATAAGATGGACTCTTGAGGTCATAATATACCTCGTTATGATATACCACTTTATCATTTACCTGTACCACACAGTTTTGGTAACGTATTCACTTTATTCTGTATTGTCATTGTTTTACCTTGTTCTACCCAAATGCACTGTGTAATGATGTGATGTGTATCAACAATATATCAGACAAGCTTGGTACTGAACCTTGGGGCTTGTGACAATAGTAAACCAATTCCAATATCAATACCAGTCACCGTGTGCTGGCAATGAAGGGGGTGAATGTTTAGGGTGATGGATGAGGTAGCAACTTTGTGGACTGGTTTGATATCAGAATGATCAGAAATGTGTATTGGGAACAATGAGCAGGAATGAGGGCTGAAAATGAGACAAGTGATTTTGTCCAGATTAAGAGGGGAGTTAGATAGTTTTGTGTTCTCTCGTCTGACCCATTTAAATTTTATAGCAAGAAGATTCTAAGGGAGATTAGCAGTATACCAGGCATGGTAATTGGTAGATAAATTTAAACAACCTAGGATATGAAAGAGAAGCTCTAAGAAGGTACCTGTTGAACATTTGAGCAAGATGCTAAGGAACATCATTTCTGTGAGTTGGAAACTCAGAGTGTTGTGGAGCTACATTCATTCCAAACCAACGTATGGAAGCAAATGCTGGACGGTATCAAAGCAAAATGAAGGAAAACTCAAAGCTGTAGGAATGTGGTTTTTGAGAAGAGTGATGAAGATATCGTGGAAGGACAGAGTAACAAATGGGGAAGTGTTGCGAAAAGCTTGAATAAGAAGAGAGCTGATATCATCAATCAGGAAACAGCAGCTAGAATTTCTGGGACAGGTACTGAAGAAAGAGAAGCATGAACATCGTGCAGTGACGGGAAAAATTGATGGAAGAAAAGTTGCCATCGGCAGCACATGACAGTTATGAGCTACATCAAGTGAGGGACAGGCAAAAAAGTTTTGAAGAGCTTCTTAGAACTTTTCAGAGTAAAGACAGATGCATCGCCCACGTCACATAATGATGAGGATAGTGGTGGTTTGATCTCATTCATGGTGTGCTGGTTGACTTTGCCGGGAGCTGTACTCATCCCGATAGTCACAGGATGCACACTCCATCACCACCCCAACTTGTAGATGGTGGAAGGGTTATAGGTAGACAGGTTAAAGGTTGCAGGCCAGACAATACGCTGCCTCCTTGCTCTTGTGGCCATGGTATATGTTGTGATTGTTAATGGTGAGGGATTCAGAAATTAAAATGCTGCTGCTGTTCTGTGGGTGAAGTGAAACTTAGAGTTGTGTATCCAAATGCACTGCAGAGAGGGAAGCTACCCACCAGTTCTGGTACTTGTGTAGGCGTTTGATCATTCCCTGCTCCTCCATCAGGGACAGAAGCTGCCTGTCCTCTTTCTCGCTTCCATCGCAGATGTGGATGCTGGCTGGCTGACACAGCTTCGCACTCTCTTCCACAAAGTCTCTCACTGCTGGAGTCAAGCGGTTCAGATCACCTTGAACCACATTCAGGGCAGGTGAGGGCTGAGACTGGAGCTGCAGGGTCAACTCTTCGTCAAGGAACAGATCATCGAGAATCTGCAAGCAACAATTAAATCACAGCTGAGAGCTTAGCTTTCGTAGCTGGGTAGCTCATTGGAAGTGAAATGCTCATTAGGTAGGGAAGCCTGCTTTTACTGGAACAGGGTTAATTTAACCTTGGGTGTTTTTTTTAAAACTCTCAGTGGTCTGGAGCCAGAGTACATCTCAAATCCTGCTCGAACTCTCGGGTCTTCTGCTGGTCTCTTAAATTTAAACCATCTCCCTCAAAAGAAAATTGGCATGTCAGCTTTTTTAATATATGCTCACAAACTGTGGAACTCAATCCCTAAAGTTATAAGAGATGCGAGACCCAGTTGACACTTTTAAATGCCAGCTCAAAACCTATTTATTTAACCTTGCTTTTAACTAACATCTTTTTGACTTTTATTTTCACTTCATCCCTTTGAAAAGCACTTTGAGCTACATCATCTATATGAAAATTGCTCTAGAAGTAAGTTATTAATATTATTAATAATTTTTATTTAGAGCTACAGTGCAGTACATGTCCTTCTGGGTCACTGAGCACACCACCCAGCAACCCACTAATTTAACCCTCGCCTTGTCACAGAACAACTTACAGTGTGCAATTAACCTACTACCTGGGACATCTTTGGACTGTGGGAGGAAACCAGAGCACCTGGAGGAAACCCACAGGCACACGGGAACTAATGTATAAACTTGCTTACGGAGGACACCAGAATTGAACTCTGAACTCTGATACCCCAGTCTGTAATAGCCTTGCGCTAACTGCTACACTGCCATGGTGCCCACATGACACAATTTAACTCACACAAAATACTGCCAGAACGGCGGGGTAGGAAACGAGTAAACTGTCGACATTTCAGGCCGAGACCCTTCATCAGCACCATGAAAAAGAGGAAGATCGTGGACTAGGAGATCACCCATCTGCAATCTATCTCACATCTAGCAAGGATTGGAAGACCACCTGTCTACAATCTTTGAACATCAATTTCTCAAACTTTCGGTAATGGCCCCCCCCCCGACACTTTCACCATTCTCATTCCCGTTTCCCTCTATCACTTATCTCCTTACCTACCCATCACCTCCCTCTGGTGCTCCTTCCCCTTCCCTTTCTTCCACTGTCTTCTATCCTCTCCTATCAGATTCCACCTTCTCCAGCCCTTTATCCCTTTCACCCATCAACTTCCCAGCTCTTTCCTTCATCCCTTTCCCCTCTCCTGGTTTCACCTATCACCTAGCTCCTTGTATTTCTTCATCCCCTCCCCTCGCCTTCTTGCTTTGACTTCTCATCTTTTTTTCCTGTCCTGATGAAGGATCTCAGCCAAAACGTCGACTGTACTTTTTTTCCACAGATGCTGCCTGGGCTGCTGAGTTCCTCCAGCATTTTGTGGGTACTGCTTGAATTTCCAACATCTGCCGATTTTCTTGTGTTTGTGATGCAATTTAACTCAGCAAGGTTCCCAAATGAGGGAATGCATGCTCCACATTTTGTTTTCAAAATTAGTGATCTGTTCAAGCTAGTGTATCGACATAGAGGGAACAATACTGAACGAACACTGAAACTAATTACTGGTTGCTTAACTTTATTGGTGAGAGATAGATTATGTATTCCTTTAACACATTTGGCATATTTAATACTTTAAGGCATAAGTGACAAGGGCGACTGTTCCGCAGTGGCAATTGTAACTGAAACACATCCATTGTGAATATAACCCACTTGTAATTGTCAATACAACCTCACCCAGTGGTTCAGCCCACTTAAATACCATCTCTTTTCATGTGTTCCAGGTCTCAATTGTTTCAGACTGAAGTGAGGTGACACAGAACAGGAGAGGAAACTGAACTGCGATGTAACACTTCACCTAATGCAGCCCCTCACACTTTGGAGAGAAGCAGTGCACTTGTAACATGCCACAGCAAGCAGAGTGGTGTAATTCAGCTGCTTCACAGAATCAGTCAGCTTACACTCACACCACCCACCCCATTACAGTGTAATTCAGCCGTTTCACAGTATCAGTGTACTTCACCCCCCGCCGATTATCAGTGAATGTCAGTTCGTGTACACTGCCCCGCCCACCCGCATTATGGTGTACTTCAGTTGGTTTACACTGACAACCTCCCCCCCCCCCCCCCCCCATTATCGGTTTACTACAGCCAGATGACACTGATACCTGTTTGGTGGTCCCAACTCAACATCTGCATTTGTTTCTCCCTCAGTAACTGAAGTCATGTGTCCACGCGCTAAAGCCGGGGATGAACTCAGCTCCGGTCCTGTGGGAAGGAACTACCGAAGCACCAAGGTCAAGCTCAAACGATGAAGTTCCCTGGCGTTCCCTCTGCTGTACTGTCTCCCAAGCAGGTGCTCTGTATCTGGTGGATGTGGGAACAGAAGGGGGGAGGATTCCAGTCTTCAGCTGCTGCTTTCCCTTCCCCTTTCCTACTTCCCACTCCAGGCTTCTCCTAGAGCTGCTGGGCTTGGTCCCAGCATCTTTCATCATCCCATCCCAAGGCTAATGAGGAGGGGAGAGTCTGTCTGTTTTATCCTTGATCACACACAAAGTCTAGAAACAACCTTGGTCAGAAATGGAGTGATCGAGCTCCAGCTTTTCACCTCCAGTCAGAAAGAGAACTGGTGGTGCCATATGCACGGCAAATTGCCCTTGATGGCAGACTGTTTGGGATTTAGTGGTGGAATTCTTCATTCTGAGAGCTGTCCAGGGACTGTCATTGAAATCAATCCAAACTTGTCACTTAATTCATGAAGCTGAATTAGTAGTGTCAATCTGGATGCTTCATAATTTGAATCAGGATCAAGACCATGTTTATGAACACTGACATACATCATTGAATTTGTTGATTTGTGGCTGCAGTACATTGTAAGACATAAAATTACTATAAGTTACAATAAAAAATAATAACTAATTAAATATGAAAGCAAAGTGATAATGCTGAGCCTTTATAAAACACTAGTCAGGCTGCACTTGGAGTGCTGTCAACAGTTTTGGGCCCCATATCTTAGAAAGGATGTGTTGTTGTTGGAGAAAGTCCAGAGGAGGTTTGTGAGGATGATTCCATGAATATATGAGGTGCCTTTGGCAGCCTTGGGCCTGTACTTAGAAGAATGCGTGGAGATCTCATTGAAACTACCGAATGTTGAAAGGACTAGATAGGCTGGATGTGGAGAAAATGTTTCCTATGGTGGGTCTGTCCAGAACTAGAGGGTACAGCCTCAGAATTGAGGGACAACCCTTTAGAATGGAGGTAAGGAGGATTTTTTTTTAGCCAGAGAGTAGTGAATCTGTGGATTGCTCTGCCACGGACTGCAGTGGAGGCCAAGTCCGTGGTATATTTAAGATAGAAGTTGGTCATTTCCTGATCGGTCAGGGCATCAAAGGATATGACGAGAAGGCAGGTGTATGGGGTTGAGTGGGATCTGGGATCAACCATGATGGAATGGCAGAGCGGACTCGATGGGCTGAATGGCCTAATTCTGTTCCTATGTCTTAAGGTCTTATAAATAAATGAACATAGATTGACAGTGCAAAGGAGGAATAGCAAGGGAGTGCTCATGGACTACACAGAAATCTGGTGGCAAGGGGGAAGGCACTGCTCCTAAAACGTCGAGTGTGGGGCTTCAGACCCTTGTACCTCCTCCCTAGAGGTAGTATTGAGAAGGGGACATGTCTCAGATGGTGAGGCTCCTTATCGATGGGTGCTGACTTTTGAAGATGTCATCTATGGTGGGAGGCGTGTGCCCATGATGGACAGGCTGAGTCCACCATGCTCTACAATCTCTTTCAATCTGGTGCATTGGAGCCTCCACACCAGATGGTGGCGCAGCCTGTCAGAATGCTCGCTACCATACAAGAGCCATTGCTGACCTACCAAATCTCCTCAGATGAATACACTCCCGGCATGTCCTCATCACGACTGCATCAATGGGCTGGACTGAGATGCATACTCTGAGATGTTGATGCCCAGGAACTTGAAGACATTCACCCTTTCCACTGCTGACCCCTGCCGCCGCACCCCCCCCCCCCATGAGGACTGGTGTGCGTTCTCGTAATAATCCCTCCTGGATAATACTTAGACTGTTGCCAGCATGGCAAATCTCCCTCGGTCAACAGAAAATCAGACCATCAGAGAAGGATTTGCATTTGGAATCGCTGGTACCAGCTCAAAGAGAACTTTCTAGTAGCAAACACAGCAAGGTCACACAATCTGCAATGAGGTAATTATTTTTTAAGTTGTGCTCTCTGTGGGATAAACATTGACCCTGCAGGGTGATAAACAGCCACTCGGCACTGAAGCCTGCTTTCTGTATCTTAAGTAATCTTTAACTAGCTGTCTCTGACCCCTCATTGAGAACAAATGGAAAGTTTTTATTCCAAAGCAGGGCTTAAATGCTGCAAAGATCAACTTGTTTAAGTTTGTTTTGTGGTAACTACAACTGGCTGAGTGTGGATGGAAGTTCATTGATCTTTGGAGGTATTTAAATGGTACTCTTGCTCCTCGGGATGTCACAATGTACAATTGTCGTCTATCCATTGGTTCAGATTGCTGCCCCTTGATTTTCCTCCATCCTGTCTCGTCCTCATCCTCTAATAGTTTTAAATAATGTCATCCAAATTCAAACAATTTATGCAGTGATCATGCAGATCTCCAAATCGATTCATCCCATTTCAGTGCTCTTGACTAAATAAAATGAAAATAGCAAATCTGTCTTTACCAGCTCCGATGAAGGTCCCAGGACTGCAACGTTGACTGTTTCACTTTCCACAGGTGCTGCCTGACCCGATGAGTGGCTCCGGTTTTTCCTGCTGTTATTTTAGATTTCCAGTCCTGGCAGTCGGTGATTTTATTTTCATCAACCAGCTGTTTCCAAAGAGGGGACAACTCACCAGAATGGGCAGTCAATCATCCTCATTTAAAATGGATGGGTTATGACGAATGGTTAGAAAAACCTTAAGTTTTGACATCCAGCAAAAAAAAATGATTAAGGTCGTGCAAACTATTGAGGTAAGTGACTGTACTTATTGTGTAGGTGCGGATGTTATTTCAAAAGGAATTAGTCCTAGAGTTATAGAGCACTACAGCACAGAAACAGGCCATTTGGCCCATCTAGTCTGTGCTGAACCAATATTCTGCCCAGTCCCATCAACCTTCACTTGGACTATAGCTCTCAATACCCGTCTCATCCAAACTTCTCTTAAATGTTGAAATTGAACCTGTATCCACTACTTCCACTGGCAGCTCACTTCACACACTCACCACCCTCTGAGTGAAGAAGATCCCCGCCCCATGTTCCCCTCAAATATTTCACATTTCACCCTTAATCTATGGCCTCAAGTTCTAGTCTCACCTGACTTCGGTGGAAAAAGCCTGCTTGCATTTACCTTATCTATATCCTTCATAATCATGTATAGCTCTGTAAGTCTCTGCTCAGTCTCCTGCGCTCCAGGGATTAAAGACCTAAACTACTCATCTATTTAGGGAAAGCCTAAGGAGCTTTCCCAAAAGCTCCTCAAGTCCCTGCAACATAATTTTCTCTGCACTCTTTTAATCTTATTGATATCATCCCTGTAGGTGGATGATCAGAGCTACACAAAACAAATTAAGAAATGAAATTTAAGTCAGAGTAAAGAAAATTTAGAACAGAACTTAGAGTACACTTTTCTCTGAGGATATTTCCTGTTCTGGAAAAATATATTGAATTTGAAAGGATACAGTTAAATTTTCTAGTCTAATATTGAAACTTTAGTGGTTAAGATCAGGGGAAAGTTTTGTAAGTTAGCTTCCTAAGACTGAGGAGCAGTAGCCCGTAGGGTCATTGGGGACCCAAGCCATCCCAACCACAATCTATTCCAGCTGCTACCATCGAGGAAGTGGTACCGCAGCATAAAAGCCAGGACCAACAGGCTCCAGGACAGCTTCTTCCACCAGGCCATCAGACTGATGAACTCACGCTGATTTGAGTGTACTCTATATTACATTGACTGTTCTATTTATTATAAATTACTATGATTGCACATGGCATATTTAGATGGAGACGTAACAATGATTTTTACTCCTCATGTAAGAGTATGAAGGATGTCAGAAACAAAGTCAATTCAATTCGATCTCGTCAAAGTAGAAGAACAGAAAGGAGCAGTCTCCTGGTGGTATGACATATTAGAAGGTCATGATATTATAATTGGCGCTTAACAGTTGGGAAGCAAGAGGAGAAAACAATTTTTCAGGCAGTGGACAGTAATGACCTGCAATAAATGTCTCTGAAGATCTGGATTAATTAAGTCGTTCAAGGGTGTGATAGATTGAATACAAAAGGTTATGAAACAAAGAGAGTTAGATGTAGATCAGCCACGAGCTTGCTGATCGTTGAAAGGCCTCCCTCCTCTGTTCCTTAAGTTCAAAGTAAATTTATTATCAAAGAACATACTGAGTTTCTTGTGGGCATTCACAGTAAATACAAGGTACACAATAGAATCAATGAAAGGTTGCACCCAACAGCACAGTCAAACAACCAATGTGCAAATGATAACAAACTGCAAATATAGAAGGAAAAAAAAATCATAATAATAATAAATAAATAAGCAATAAATATCAAGAACATAAATTGTAGAGTCCTTAAAAGTGAGTCCATAGATTGTAAAATCAGTTCAGTATTGGGGTAAGTGACGTTATCCCCTCTAGTTCAAGAGCCTGATGATTGGAGGATAATAACTGTTCCTGAACCTGGTGGTGTGGGTCCTGAGGCTCCTGTACCACATTCCGAATGGCAGCAGTGAAGAGAGAACATGGTCTGGATGGTGGGGCTCATTGATGGTGGATGCTGCTTTCCTGACACAGCACTCCATGGGGATGTGCTCAGTGCTGGGAAGGGCTTTACCCATGATGGACTGGGCCGTATCCACTACTTTTTGAAGGCTTTCAGTTCAAGGGCATTGGCGTTTCCATACCAGGCCATGATGCAACCAGTCAACATACTCTCTACTGCACATCTATAGAAGTTTTAGATGGCATACTGAATCTTGGCAAACTTCTACAAAAGTAGAGGCACTGCTGTACTTTCTTTGCAATGGCTGTTATGTGTGGAACCCAGGACAGAGCTTCTGAAATAGAAACACCAAGGAACACCAAGGAATTCAAAGTTTCTGAACCTCTCCAGCTCTGATCTCCTGATCAGGACTGAGTCATGGACCTCCAGTTTTCTCTTCCTGTAGTAAAAAAACAGCTCCTTAGTCTTGCTGACATTGAATGAGACGTTGTTGTTGTGGCACACAGGCAGATTTTCAATCTCCCTCCTATATTCTGATTTGTCACCACCTTTGATTTGGCCAATGACAGTGGTGTCGTCAGCAAGCTTTAATATGGCATTGAAGCTGTGCTTAACCTGACAATCACAAGTATTGTTAGCCAGAAGGAACTACAGTCTACAAATTAGTAGATTCAGATGAATCAAGGACAGGGTATAAACCAATTGTCTTTGTTTCCCCCCATTTTATGGACTCTGAACTGATCCTTGCCCTGGGATAATCTTATCAGGGCAATTGAATGTGGGCACAACGAGCTCCAGGTAATGACCTGCTAAACCTGAGATCATTCTCAGATGTGTAGCTACTTATTATGTAAAGTGCCCGACCTACCAAAGAGGCGATGTGTAATCTCGTTAGACTCTGTCTGGGTTGCCTAGTTTAACTGATTTGGGCCAGTCAGAGTTGAAAGGCACAAATACGCAAGGTTGGGGTTGGGAAGAACCATGAAACAATGTTGGTTGTAGCACTGGACTAGAACCAGTAAGAAGATGATGCAGGTAGGTCAGGTAACCTTGAGCCAATGAGATGGAGATCCACCAGTTCAACTGGTGAGGAACACGACAAAAGTCAGGAACTCCAAATATTTAATGATGATAACTTCAGCAATCAGAGAACAACCATCGTGGATGAGGAGGACCCCACAGACACGTGGAGTTCAGGACCACGGGAAATGCCTTGCCAGCGTAGACACCTTTCCCGGGTAATACTTTTTCTTTTCATTGACTGTTCATTAAAGGTCAGGAAAATTTAGTTAGTGCAATGAATTTATTTAGTGTATAAATTCACATGCTTGTTAATTTAGACAATAAAGGTACTTGTCGGTAAATAGAGATCTCTCTGTGTTTCTCTGCTCATTATTACAAGGGGTGATTCTTGCAACAGTATAAAGTGAGTAGAGGACGGGGTCAAGCACACAGGCTTGTGGTGCATCTGTGTTGATGGAGATTGTGGAGGATTAAGATGTTGCCAATCCAAGCTGACTGAGGTCTGCAGGTCAGGAGATCGAGGATACAGTTGCACAAGGAGATATTGAGGCCAAAGTCTTGAAGCTTATTGCTTAGTTTTGAGGGAATGATGGAATTGAATGCTGAGCTGTATTCAATGAAAAAGATCCTGATGTATGCATCATAGCTGTCCAAATCTTCCAGGGTGGAGTGAAGAGTCAATGAAATAGCATCTGCTGTTGACCTTTTGTGGTGGTAGGACAAATTGGAGCAGATCCAAGTTACTTCCCAGGCAGGAATTGATATGCTTCATCACCAGCCTCTCAAAACACTTCATCATTGTGAATGCAAGTGCTACTGGATGAGTCATTGAGGCAGGTCACCTCGTACTTTTTAGGCACTGGTATGATTGAAGTCTACCTGAAGCAGGTGAATACTGCAGATTGCCAAGCGAGAGGTTAAAGATATCGGTTTATGCTCCAGCCTATTGATCAACATAGGTCTTTAGTACTTGGCCGGGTACCCCGGCTAGGTCAAATGCTTTTTGTGGGTTTACCCTCCTGAAGGATGCTCTCACATCAGCCTCAGAGTTGGAAATCACAGGGTCATCACGCCTGTGATACTTCGTGAAGGTTCCTTCATGTTCTGACAGTTAAAGCGAACATAGAGTGCATTGAGTTCATCTGGGAGCGAAGCTTTGTTGTCCTCTGTGTCGCTTGGTTTCATTTTGTAAGAGGTGATATTATTCAAACCTGCCACAGCCGCTGAGCGTCCTTCAGTGATTCAGGTTTGGTCTGGAATTGTTACTTCACACGTGAGATGGCTTTCTGGAGGTCATACCTGGACCTTTTGTATTTTACATGGTCTCCAGAAATCAGTGTCACTGACCTGGCCCTCAGCAGATTGCAGATCTCATGGTTCATCCAGGACTCTAAATGATGTTGTGGGGACACACTTATCTATAGCTGTTTTTATAAAGTCTGTGACAACCATGGTGTAGTCATTCAGATCCTCTGATAAGTCATTGAACATGACCCTGTAGCCACTCCTCTGACTCTCACAACCAGCTCTTTGTTGTTCTAATCTCTGGTGCCTTTCTCTATAGCTTTTCTCTGCATGCAGGTAGAAGGAGGACAGCCAAGTGATCAGATTTCCCGAAGTGCGGTCTAGGTGTGGAACGGTAGGTATTCCTAGTTGTAGTATAGCAGTGGTCAAGTACTAAAGAAGCTGTGTCGGCCCGAAATGTCAACTATTTACTCATTTCCATAGATGCTGTCTGGCCTGCTGAGTTCCTCCAGCATCTTGTGCGTGTTGCAATGGTGTGTTGGATCCCCAGGCGCTGCAGGTGATACGTTGATGATAACTGGGCAGAGATTGCTTCAAACAACCCTGAATGAAGACCCCAACAATGATTTGAAAGGTATTGGAGTTGGCTGGTTGTTGTTTGCTGATAGCGGCACTCAGTACCTTGAGTGCCTGCTTAACATCGGCCTTTGACAGTATGTTAACCGCAGTCAGCATCATAGAGGAGAGTTCTCTTGCTCAGTAGAACAGCTGGCACTTAATCAGTAGATGTTCCAGGTTGGAGAACGAGAGTGCGATAAGACTGCTGCATCTGAACACCACAAAGAGATTATCATGAAACATAGACACCCCACTTTTTCCTTCTCTGAATCAGCAGTCTGGTTCTTCCTGTGTATCAAGAAGACCTTGGGTCTTGCTGATGTACCCAGCATGTAAGGAGTGAGCCATGTCTCTGTGAAACAGAGAACACAGCAATTCCTCATTTCCCTCCAACATAGTAATCTTGCCCTTAGGTTCTCAATCTTGTTCTCCAGTGACTGTACATTTGCTGGGTAGATGAAGTTTCAGTCGGGCTTGAAGTCCTCCCCTACTCCCTCTCTTTCAGCCATGGCAATGTACCTTTGGCCGCTTAAAGGTGCTGTACCCACATCCTCTGGAGTTAAGTCCATGGAGTCCTTCAGAAGATCGTGAAATCACTAGTTCATTGAGGTGGTTCAAAGATATTTTACTTAAAGGGAAATTACAAGCTGCAGATTGCAGTGAGAGTAGTTCAGAAGAAGTATATTTAGAAGTTTTGTAAAATGCCAGCAACACGTCACCGTGGTTCACCAGCGCCACCTTGACCAATAACAGAGACATAAGCAAGGCTGGATAATCATCCTAGGAGACCATTGTGAAAATTACCCTGACAAGTTTTTTGATGCAGCAGCACCAGTTGGTGGTGGAAAGTCCTGTCCTCGGGGAGTTGGACTGGGCTCTTCCAGGTGAGATTCACCCTAGCATACTGACGTTTACCAGCACCATCTGTCCAGATGTTGAAACCAGCTCCTGCGATGCTGAATTGTGCTTCGCTGATGGAAAAGGGCACCAGAATGCGCAGACCAAAAGCTACGCTTCCAACAGCTGGTGAGGTAAGGATCCTGGTGGGATGGTGCTGGTGTTGCTGCAGGGATGTAGCTGTTTGCACATTTCTGCCTGAGCTGATGGTATTGAGCATAGCCGCTGTACTGTTGCAGGGCTCACGTTGTTCGACTTTCACGCTCATGGTGTCATGGTCCAGTCCGTGAAGTCCGCATTCCGGTTCACGGTCCGGTCCATCAATTCCCTATTCCGGGTTTTCCTGTTTTCCCTTGTTCCATTGGGTACCTTAATTGAGGCACCTGATTCTCGTTGTGGGCTGCCACATAAATACCTCTCAAACCTGCTGGACTGTTCACTCTCCCTTCCTTCTGAAACCTTCACCTGAAACCTTTGCCTGCAATCTCGTCAGTACCCCCGTCAAGTTAAACGACCAGAGTGAGACCGGAGCCTTGCCACGTCAAGAGAAGGGACTATCTACCGTTGAGCTTGGACCTGTCTCTTTGTGTTCCCATGTTTAGTGTCTGTGTTCTGTGTACGAGTCCCAGCCCTACATCCTGTTCCCAAGGAGGATTCCCGGCTCTGTTTTCTGTGTTCCTGTGCTCAAGTCCAAGGCTCTGTGTTCCTGTGATCCAAGACCAAGTCCAGGTGCTGTGTTCCAGCCCTGTCCAAGTCTGAGCTTCGTGTCCTCGCCCAGCCCAGGAGTACCTCGCCCAGCCCAGTGCTGGAGATTCCTCGTCCTGTGCTGGAGATTCCTCGTCCTGTGCTGGTTCGTCCCCACCCGAATCCTTGGCAGTTTACCTTGGCAGTCATCCCGGCCCTGTGTCTTGGAAAGGGTCCCGGCCTTGCGCTCCAAGGAGGAGCCCCGGCTCCGTACCCAAAAGCCTAACTAAGACGAATTCAAGAGCTGAACCAAACCTAGTCCAAGAGCCTTGTCCCGTCCTGTAGCCACATCCTGTCCTTGCCAAGATCCTAGTCCTGAGTCCTTGCCAAGATCCTAGTCCCAAGTCCTAGCCTAGACACAGGTTCCAGTTCCGAGTCCCAACCAAGACCCAGGTTCCATGTCCCTGGCCAGACTCTGGTTCCGGAGTTCTGAGTTCCTAGTCCAGGCTCCTTGTTCCTAGTTCCACGTCCAGGTCCCGTCCTAGCCCAGTCCCTGAATCCTAGTCTCATCCAGGGCCTGTGTCAATGTCCAGCGTCGTTTCTTCCTGACTCACCTTGCTATCTCGATAACCCTAGTCCTGTTCCTTGTACTTCAGTGTCCGTGTCTGCTTCCAACGCCCCCTTGCAACACATGGCCAGCCCAGATCTATTGCAGCCTCCATCTGAGTGGTGAGCCTTTATGCCACAGGTACCTGGAGCCACACAACGAACCAGTCCGTGAGGGCCATCGCCAGTGGTGGCCTGCAGGTGGAAGGAGGGGTTTGACCACAAGCACTGAATACATATGCTTCCCCTCACTCTCCCCTCTCCATGGCAACCACAGTAAGCTGTGAATTATGCTGCTGAGGAGAGTGTTCCTGCTCCTCACACTCACTGGTGCCAAAGATGCTGCAGCCGCAAGCTCCCTGTGCTATTTCTGTGTAGATCATGATTTAATGTTATCACCTTTTAATTGGGGAGTCTCTGTGCTAAGTAAAACAGCCTTTTAGTGCAGTGAAGAAAGACAAGCAGTTTCAACGCAAATATAGTCCCAATACACTTGTCTTTGACTTATAAGATATCATGCCACACAGCACATCATCTCAATGGGCGGTGACGTTTAAACAATGACCCAGCTTGTATTAAGGCTATGCATTTTTCACTCAGATCCCCATTGCTTCTCACAAAATAGCAAAAATCCCAGAAACAAATGCTGCTGCCAACTCCCAAGGTGTGCTTACGGCTGAAACGTAAAGCAAAATAAAAGCAGGAGGTGCTGGAAACGTACAGCAGATCAAGCCGCACCCATGGAGAGAAGAGCGAGCGTTAATGGTCTCGTCAGTGGCAGAAGACTGCTGGAGAGGGAATAAAGAATGCAGAGATGAATCCGTCTGCAGCAGGTGAGGTGAACACAGGAAGCATACAGGACATTACAAACATACTCTACATGTACAACATATCTTTACAATATATACTGTGCAGTATACTCCCTGTGTTCATGCAGTCATTGCATTGGACAGTAGAGTCTTGCGAAAATCTGCTTCCCCGCAATGTACCACTTTCCCAGGCTGACTTCAGATTCAGTCTGAATTATTTATCACATATACATGGAAACATACAGTGGAATGTGTTGTTTGCATTAACGACATACACAACTTGGGGATGTGCTGGGGGCAGCCAGGTAGTGTCTCACACATTCCACGCCAACATAGCATGCTCACAATGAGATCTAACAGCCAGGAGGGTTCTTCTGTATCACTTCATGGAGAGCGAAGGGCATGACAACACACACAAGTCACGGTCATCCACTGCAACCAAGGACGACTCCAGTTGTGACAACTACTTGTACCACTGGACGCAGACTACCAGTGTCGAGAGTGGAACTGCCCCAGTACAATGGCCTTCCCACTTTAAAAACTCTCCCACACGGGTTTAGATACTGTCATCATCAAGATACAATGGACAACCAAACAAGCAATCCTATAAATATCTAAATCTTTTGACTGTATACTTTGCACCTCAAAATATTCATAAAGATTTCATAACATGAAATCTGACTACTGTGTATGAATGGTGTTTCCTACTAATTATAATACGGACAGCCAAAACAATTCCACCCAGTGACCTGTAACGAACACATTGTCCATGTAAAGATGTTTTGGCACCACCATTGACCAGAGAGTATTATAACCTGTTGAGTTTATAAAAAACTACTCACACAAGAGATTCTGTAGATGCTGGAAATCTTGAGCAACACAAAATGCTGGAGGAACTCAGCAAGTCAGGCAACATCAATAAAGAAAAATGAACAGTCGATGTATCGGACCAAGACCCTTCAACAGGAAATGAAAGGAAGAAAGAATGCAGAGGGGAGTGGGGTGGAGGAGAGTACATCTTCCCTCTTCCTTCAGCTCTTCCACCTATCCCTTCTCAGCTTCTCACATTGTCCTCCCCTCCCCTCCCCCATCCACCTCATCGGGTCTCACTGGTCAGTTGCCAGCTTGTACAGCTTCTCCTCCGGCCACCTTCTTATTCTGGCTTCTGCCCCCTTCTTTCCCAGTCCTGATGAAGGATCTTGGCCCAAAATATCCACTGTTTATTCTCCTCCATACATGCTGCCTGACCTGCTGAGACTCACCAGCATTTTGTATGCGTTGTTTAAAACTGCTTCCACTTTAAATACAGTCACATTGTGTGTAGTTCAACTAATCCCACTACAAACAAACTCTTCTTGGGCTTCCAGCTGGGTAAAGATATTGACCACCACCGATGTTTCAGTGACAAACTTTGCCATCTTCTTCGGGAATGATGCCTGGGCATGTCTAGTCCGGTGGTATTTATACCCTTGTCTTCTGTCCCTGCTGATTGGTTAGTCCTCATCCAATCAGGTTTCTGGTCTCCCACCTTGTTTACAATCAAATTCCAGTTCTTACTTAGAGCGAGACCTTCGTCTTTGTTAATGGTTTTATTTCAATGGTTTCCTTTACCAGGCAGTCCCAAAAGCCATTGGTGTGGCAGGGAGTTTTGTACCGTCAAAGTCAATGCGAAAGCAGTGTTCTGCTAACACTGATCTCTCTGAGAAGTTGGCCAAGTTTGTCACCAAAACGCTGGTTATAGTCAATACCTGTACCCGACTGGAAACCCGAGAAGCGTTTATTCATCATATATGCCGGGAAAGCACAAGATCCTTAATTCCACTACGCAGACTGGTAATTTGCAATGCTTCTGCATCTGCATGGGGGGGGGGGGGGGGGGGAGGTAAGCAAGTTAGACATTTAGGGAGGAAGTCCAGAGGATGAAATGCTTTTCAGGCACTTGCAGATTATATGTTCTAAACATCTAAGATTGATTAATTTTCTCTCCATTGTAAAAATTAGCAACCTACTTCTTCATCCTCCTCAATGTTGCATGAACAGTATTTGTACCACCATCTTTTGAAAGCTTCCAAAACTGCCATGATCTGTAGAACTGCAAACAGAGTAAGATAGATTCTATCAGTAGAAGATGACAAGCAATCTTCAGTGTTTACCATTCATTTGATTATCTTCATTTGTCACGTGTACATCAAAATATTTCATCACACAGTGAAAAGAGTCGACTGCGTCAAATCAAATAAGTGCAGGTCACACCTTGCAGCCTCCAAGTGTCACTACACTTCCGTGTCAAGCTAGCATGCACACACCTCACTAATCTCAACCGGCCGTCTTTGGAATGTGAGAGGGAACTGGAGCACCCAGAAAAAATTCACACCGTCACTGGAGAATATACAAACTCCTTACATAAATTGAACAGAAAAGTGATACGCTTACTGCTCTGCTACCATGGTGTAGAGTGTTCCAGTCAAATGTAAAACAAAACTGAAATGTCTGCCTTTATCTGTGGGTGGTGTCAGTTCCCGCCAATCTCGGACTGCTTCGGCCAAGTTACCCCTATTGTCCTTAACTCTACCTTAATAACCAATCGGTAAACTGGTTCGTTATTGTCACATGGTACTGTGAAAACATTTTGTTTGCACGCCAGCTATACAGATCATTTCATCTCGTTGGTCCACTGAGGTGGCGTAAGAGAAAAGGAATAACAGAATGCAGAATAAAGTGTTGCGGTTTCAGAGAGAGTGCAGTGCAGGCAGCCAATAGGCTGCGAGGCATGGCGAGGGCGACTGTGAGATCAGGAGACTATCTGATCATACAAGAGGTCCATTCAATTGTCTTATAGCAGCAGGATAGAAACTAGTCTGGTACCTAGTGGTGTGCGCTTTCAGGCTTTTGTATCTTCTGCCCGACAGGAAGGGAGAGAAGAGAGAATGTCCCGAGTGAGTGAGGTGTTTGATTATGCTGGCCGCTTTACTGAGTCAGCGAGAAATCTAGATAGAGTCCACGCAAGGGGAGAGAATAGTTTCAGTGAGGTACAGAGCTGTCTCCAAAACATTGCGATTTCTTATGGCCTCAGGCAGAGCAGTTGTGATACCAAGCTGAGATGCATCTGGATAGGATGCTTTCATCGGTATAAAAATGAGCCATGCCCACGAGGTGGCAGTAGTGCAGTGCAGATCTCGAAGTGACTTCAGGTTCAACCTGGCCACCACATTCAAAAAGGACAGAGAGAGCTTGAAAACTTGCAGCTCCATTAAAAAGAATAACCTCTACCAAATAAAAATTCGGATACAGTAGCTGCAGGTAGTCTTAAGGCTTAAACGTTGACAATAAATAAAATGGGGCAGCATGGTTGCATGGTGGCTAGAGCAGTGCTTTTACTGTGAGATCCAGGTTTAATTCCCACCGCTCTCTGTAAGGAGGTTGTATTCTCCAAATCACTGCATGGGTTTCCTCCGGGTGCTCTGGTTTCCTCATTCCAAAGGTGTATAGTTAGGGTTAGTGAGTTATCGGCATGTAACGTTGGTGCCAGAAGCATAGTGACACTTGCAGGCTGCCCTGCACAGTTGTCACCGATTTGATTTGATAGCAACAATGCATTTCAATGTACATGTGACCATTAAAGTGAAATCTATCTATCTAAGTACCTCTTTAATAGGCCAGCAATGAAATTAACCTCAGGAATGAATGTTGCACCCTTTCATAGTGAAGGCAACACACACACAGAAAGCAAATCTCACATACTCTCAGAATGAGCATAACTGAATCCCAGACTCCCCCCCCCCACCCCGTCATTACTAGGATTGACAGCTGCCTCAACAAATCAATGCCAATTACCAGTGAGAATGATCACCTCTTTTGTTTTACATTAACGTCTTAAAAGTCTCAACATATAAACAGCTTACATGTGCCAGCTTGTAGATAAACTTGGTTACTTTATATGTTATATCTCAAAGTATTCACAAAGACTTTACAACATATGCTTATCTACTCTGTGCGTGGAATGGGCTGCCGGTGGCGGTGGTGGAGGCGGAAACAATAGGGTCTTTTAAGAGACTCCCGGATGGATACGTGGGGCTGTGGGTAAACCTAGGTAGTTCTAAGGTAAGGACATGTTCGGCACAGCTTTGTGGGCTGAAGGGCCCGTATTGTACTGTAGGTTTTCCAAGTTTCTATGTTCTTATGAACATGCAAGATGCTTCCAGTTATCTGGAATGACAGGAATAACAAACCCATGAGGGGTATATGCTCTGCCATCCACAATTCGGAATTGAAACTGGAATTGGTTTATTATTGTCACACGTCCTGAGATACGTGAAGAACTTGTCTTGCATATTGTTCATACGGATCAGATCATTACACAGTGCATTGAGAGACAGCTACAGAGAAAATGCAGTGCGGGTACACAATAAGATGCAAGGTAGATTGTGAGGTTAGGTGACCATCTTATCATACTAGGGAATTAAATTATTCAAGAATCTGATAACAGTGGGATTGAAGCTGTCCTTGAATCTCATGATCCATGCTTTCAGGCTTTTGTATCTTCTACCCAGTGGGAGAGGGAAGAGGTGAGAATGTCTGAGGTGGGTGGGTTCTTGGACTTTGCTGGCTGAAGAAGTGAGAAGTCCAGAGTCCATCCAGATCTGGGATCTGCTCAGCTGTGTCCACATCTCTCTGCCGTTTCTTGCATTCACATGCAGAGCAGTTGCCATACCAAACCATTATGCAAACAGATAGGATGCCTTCTGTGGTACATGACACTTGTCTCCAGCTATCCTAATTTATCAATGACACTCAATTTACAACCCAATCCTAAGCTTGACACAATTCCTCTCATTTTATAAGGACCTAGCCAAACTACTGGAGCCAATGGCCCACTAGTTCTCTGAACTGGGTTGCCTGCATCCTGTGGTTTCAGAGAAAGTGTCTACAGTGACACTGGATGCGTTAGGTGTAATTCCATTAATTCTGGAGAGACCCTGCAGGATTGGAAAACCATAAGAGTAATGCCACCATTCAAGAAATGAGGGAGGCAGTAAGCGGGGAAATATGGACCATCATAGGGAAAATGCAGGAATCCATTATTTAGGAGGCAATAGCAAGACCTTTAGCAAAGTCTGTGATCGCTGAAAGGGGGATTTATGCCATACACATTTACTAGGGTCCTTTAGGATGCAAAGAAATGGTGGACAAAGGGGAACCAAGAGATGTAATGTATTTGGATTTCCAGAAGGTATCTGATAAGGTGCCAGATAAAGAGTTACTAAATAACAGTTCATGGAGTTGGGAATTATATATTGAGATGGAAAAGGGATTAGCTAACTAAAACGAAACAGAGATCCAGATAAACAGGTCAATTACAGATTGGCAGTCAGTAACTGGTGGAATGCCACAGGGATCAGAGCCGGGCCCTCGCCTACTTCCAAACTATTTTACTAAATTGGATGACAGCTGCAAATTTGCTGTTGACACAGAAGTAGGTGGATAAGTAAGTTTTGAAAAGAGCCTGCAATGATATTTAAATTGACTGGTTGTACAAGGGTTGGCAGAGGACGAGGAGATGTGGAAAAGCATTATGAAGGATGAAAAAACACATTTTTCTTTAAGAGGAATGAGAATACAGAATACTGTGATACCGAGGGAGCTGAGGGTCCTAGCAGTGGAACAACAATTATTGAGGAAAACCAATAGGAACATTGGCCTTTATTGCAAGAGGTAAGGAGTACAAAACTAGAGGTCTTTGATGAAACTCTACAGGGTGCTGGTGAGATTGTACCTCAAACCGTCCTGCCTGCAGTTTTGATCCTCTTATTAGAGGAATGATACAGCTGCATCAGAGACACTACAGAGAGGGTTACCAAAATAAAAGGACTGACAAGTGCAGAGAGATGAAGTAGGTTAGGTCTATTCTCATTAGAGCTCTGAAGAGCAAGAGGTGGTCTATTTGGAAACATTCGGAGACAGATTGAGAGGTTGCTTTCCTGAGTAGGAACATCTAGAATTAGGACATAGTTTCAGAATAAGGGGTCTCTCATTTAAGATAGATGAGGAGGATTTTTTTTCTCTCAGAGGGTTGTGAATCTTCAGAATTCTCTAGCCCAAGTAGAACCTCTGAATATATTCAAGGAGGAGACTGACAAACATTTGAACAACAAGGGTGTCATTGGGTAGAGGGAGAGTCAGATCACAAACTGCATCAATTAATTGGTCTCTATTGCACAAATATCTCGCACCATTAGATCAAGAGCAAAGTACCTTCTAAAGAGTCACCACTTAGCTTGTCCGTCTTTGTAACTGGGGCACCGTTAGAAACAAGTTCTCGTTAGGCTAAATAAATTCCCATTTTACAATACCTAACAATTTACAGATTTCTGGCAACACACACACAAAATGAGGGAGGATTTCAACAGGCCAGGCAGCATCTATGGAAAAAGAGGACAGTTGACGTTGCAGGACCAGACCCTTCATCGGAACTGGAAAAAGAGATGAGGAGTCAGGGTAAGAAAGTGGGGAGAGGGGAGGAAGACCCACAAGGTGACAAGTGAAACTGAGAGGGGGGAGAGGTGAAGTAAAGAGCTGGGAAGTTAATTGGTGAAAGAGATACAGGGTTGGGGAAGGGGTACCAGATTTCTGGTACTTTATAAACAATATCTGCCCTATGTTATCACAAAACATTGCTTATATTTACACAATGGGTAGCTCAACTTCCTGATCCCTACCCGAGGAACAGATCTATGGAAGTTTCACGAGTTGAGAAAAACACGAGGGGAACAGTATGCCACAGGAGATCCTTTAGTTTTCAGTCACTGACCGTGTCAGCTAAAATCTTTTGTTGTCACAGTAACTGCCGTAATGGCAAAATAGGAAATGTGTGACATCACAATCCATATATAAAATACCATAGCAACAAATGTACCACATACTTGGTCTTTTGAAGGCAAAGGGCACAGAAATTACTCAAAATTAAATTGAACATAGCACAGAAACAGCCGATTCAGCTCTATAGATTAATACCTGCTCTTCACCCTCCAATCCTGGTAACATACCATTATCCCTCATGCCTTTACACAGCTTCACCTTGCATGTTTTCATGTGACTCCCTCACATGGCAGCAAGCATTTTTCCTGAATTCCCTGGCGAATATAATTGCAACAATAGCACTCTACACTTTTCCTTCAGCTCCTCCAACTTTCTCCAGACCTGCATGGACCCCAGCAATGCCCGCCTCTTCACTGCCTACGTAGAACAGTCCATATTCCAAGCTTCCCCAGTAAAACTCCCCAATTGTTCCTCCGCTACGTTGACGACTGTATTAGTGCTGCTTCAGGCACCCATACTGAGCTCGTCAATTTTATCAACCTTGCCTCTAACTTCCACACTACGCTTAAGTTCACTTGGTCCATCTCTGACACCTCCCTGCCCTTTCTCAATCTCTCTGTCTCCATTTCTGGAGACAAACTATCAACCAACGTCTTTTATAAACCTACTGATTCCCACGGTTATCTTGAGTATACCTTTTCCCACAACATCTGTGAAAATGCTATTCCTTTTTCTCAGTTCCTTCGTCTCCACCTGCTCTCAGGAGGTGGCTTTCCTTTCCTGGGCATCAGAAATGTCCTCCTTCTTCAAAGAATGAGGTTTCCCTTCCTCCACCATTGATGCTGCCCTCATCCACTTTTCCTCTATTTGCCAGGCATCTGTGCTCACCTCATCTTCCCGCCACCTTAACAAAGGTAGAGTTCCTCTTTTTCTTACCTACCACCCCACCAGCACCCACAGCTTCCACTATCTCCAAAGGGATCCTACCACTAAACATATCTTTACCTCCCCTCCCCCTCCCCCTCCACTTTCCGCAGGGATCATTCCCTCCATGATTCCCTTGTCCACTCATCCGTCCCCACCAATCTCCCTTCCGGCACTTATCCCTGCCAGTGGCCAAAGTGCTACACCTGGCCATTCACCTCCTCCCTCACCTCCATTCAGGGCCCCAAACAGTCCTTCCAGGTGAGGCAACACTTCACCTGTGAATCTGCTGGGGTCATCAACTGCGTCGGGTGCTCCCAATGAGGCCTCCTCTACGCTGGTGAGACCTGCCATAAACTGGGGGATCGCTTCATCGAGCAGTCCATCAGCCAAAAGCGGAACTTCCCAGTGGCCAAACATTTTAATTCAGATTCCCATTCCTGTTCTGACATGTCGGTCTTTGGCCACCTCTTGTGCCCCGATGAGGCCACTCTCAGGTTGGAGGAGCAACACCTTATACTCCATCTGGGTAGCCTCCAACCTGATGGCATGAACATCGATTTCTTTTTCTGCTAAACGTTTCTTTCCCTCCCCGCTCCTCTTCTTCTATTCTCCGTTCTGGCTTTTTACCTCTTCTCACCTACCCATCATTTCTCCATAGGTCTCCTCTTCCTTCCCCTTCACCTATGGTCCACTCTCCTCTCCAATCGGATTCTTTCTTCTTTAGCCCTTTACCTTTCCCTACCACCTGGCTTCACCTATCACTTTCTAACTAGCCTCCTTCCCCCACCTTTTCGCTCTGGCATCTTCCCCCTTCCTTTCCAGTCCTGAAGAAGGGTCTCAGCCTGAAACGTTGACTGTTTTTTCACTTTCATGGATGCTGCCTGATCTACTGAGTTCCTCCAGCATTTTGAGTGTGTTACTCTACACACAGAAGCCACTTTATTAGGTACACCTGTACACCTGCTCATTAATGCAAATATCTAATCAGACAATCATGTACAGCAGCTCAATGCATAAAAGCATACAGACATGGTTAGGAAGTTCAGTTGTTGTTCAGACCAAACATCAGAATGGGGAAGAAATGTGATCCAAGTGACTTTGACCATAGAATGATTGTTGGTGTCAGAAGGAGTGGTTTGAGTATCTCAGAAACTGTTGATCTCCTGGGATTTTTATGCACAACAGTCTCACAGGGGTTCAAAGTCAAGTGAAGGTCAAATTTGTTATCAGAATACATGCATGTCACCGCATACTGTACAGCTCTGAGATTCTTTTTCTGCAGGCATACTTAGCAAATTTATAGAACAGAAACTGTAAAGTGTAAACATCTGTAACTGCTAACTGTAAACAAACTGTGCAAATGCAGATATAAATAAATAGCAATAAATAACAAGCGTGAGGTAACAACGTAACAGAGTCCTTAAATGAGTGTAGCTATCCCCTTTTGTTAAAGAGCCTGATGGTTGAGGGGTAGTAACTGATCTTGAACCTGGTGGTGTGAGTCCTGAGGCATTTGTACCATCTACCTGATGGCAACAATGAGAAAAGACCATGGCTTGGGTGGTGAGGATACTCGATGATGAATGCTGCTTTTCTACAGTAACGTTTCATGTAGATGTGCTCAATGGTTGGGAGAGTTTTACCTGTGATGTACTGGGCCGAATCCACTACTTTCTGTGGGATTTTCTGCTCAGAAGCATTGGTGTTCCCATACCAGGCCATAATGCAGCCAGTAAACACACTTTCCACCATATATCTACAGAAGTTTGCCAAGGTTTTCGATGACATGCCAAACCTCTGCAGACCCCTGAGGAAGTTGAGATGCTGTTGTGTTTTCTTCAGAGTAATATTTATATGACGGGTCCAGGACAGGTCTTCTGAGATAGTGACACCCAAACATTTAAAGTTACTGACCTTCTCCACCTCTGATCCTCTGACGTGGACTGGCTCATGGACCTCTGGTTTCCCTCTCCTGTAGTCTACAATCAGTTCCGTGGTCTTTTTGACATTGAGTGGGAGGTTGTTGTAATTACACCACTCAGCCAAGTATTCAGTTTCCCTCTTGTATGCCGATTCATAAACCCAGTTAAGTTAGACAACCTCTCCACCACTCTCACCCTGAACGATGTGCCTCAAGGCTGTGTGCTGAGCCCTCTTCTGTACTCCCTTTTCACCTATGACTGCATTCCTGTACATGGTTCTAACTCCATAATCAACTTCGCAGACGACATTACGGTGGTTGGTCTGATCAGAGGGAATGACGAGAGGGCTGACAGGGATGAGGTTCAGCACCTGGCTGCATGGTGTGCCAACAACAACCTGGCCCTTGACACCCAGAAGACCAAAGAGATCACTGTGGACTTCAGGCATGCCAGGAGTCACACTCACATCCCCATCTACATCAACAGAACTGTAGAGGAGTGTGTATCAAGCTTCAAATTCCTTGGTGTCCACATTTCCGAGGATCTCACCTGGTCCCTGAACTCCTCCATCCTGATCAAAAAGGAGCAATAGCGCCTTTATTTCCTGCGGGGCATCAAGAAAGCTCAGCTCTGTCCCAGGATACTGACGGACTTTTACCGGTATACCATTGAGAGCATTCTCACCAACTGCATCTCAGTGTGGTATGGCAATTGTCCCATATCGGACCGCAAAGCACTCCAGTGTGTGGTGAAAACTGCCCAGAGGATTATCGGCACCCAGTTGCCCACCATTGAGAACATCTACCATAAACGCTGTCTGGACAGGGTGAAAAGCATTATCAGGAATGCATCTCACCCTAACCATGGACTTTTTACTCTCTTCCCATCCGGTAGGCACTACAGGAGCCTCCGCTCCCGCACCAGCAGGCACAGGAAGAGCTTCTTCCCTGAGGCTGTGACACTGCTGAACCTCACATCACAGCGTTAAGCAGTATTGCACCCATATTGTACTGTCTCAGTACTTTTATATTTGTATGCTGTAGCACTTTTTTTATTCGCAGTTATTTTGTAAATAACACTATTCTCTGTATTTCTGGTCAGATGCCAAATGCATTTCATTGGCTTTGTATCTGTGCTCGGCACAATGACAATAAAGTTGAATCTAAATCTAACTCTAAAAAAATCTTTTGATGCAGCCCACAACAGTGGTGTCATGAGCAAACTTGTACATGGTGTTGGAGCTGTTGGAGCAGTGATATCAGGTTCTCAACATTCGGTTGATTGTTTCAGAGGAGGCTCAGACACTTCTGGGGATCCCCACGTTTAGTAACTTGCAGTTTGTTTCATCGCTTTGAAAGAAGTTACTGAACTCCACTAAATATGATGCTGGACAGGCAAAATAAAAAGCATCTTGTAAACACTGAGCGTCTGCAGATGCTGGAAATCCAAAGCAACATACACAAAACACAGAGGAGATGTCAGGGGTAAGTTTTTTTACACAGAGAGTGGTAAGGGTGTGGCGGCAACGGTGGTGGAGGCGGATACGTTAGGATTTCTAAGAGACCTGGATGGGTACATGGAGCTTAGAAAAATAGAGGGCTATGGGTAACCCTAGGTAGTTTCTAAGATAAGGGCATGTTTGGCACAGCTTTGTGGGCTGAAGGGCCTGTATTGTGCTGTAGGTTTGTCTATGCTTCTATGTTTCTAAATGCAGGAGTAACTCAATAGGTCAGGCAGCATCTATGGAATTGAATAAACATTTCAGGCTGAGACTCTTTTCAGGACTGAGAAGGGAGGGGCAAGATGTCAGAATAAAATGGTGGGGTCAGGAAGGTGGTGGGTGCAGCCAGGTGGGAGGGAAAGGTCAAGGGCTGGAGAAGAAAGATTCTGATTGGAGAGGAGAGTATCCTCCAACCTGATGCCATGAATATAAATTTCTCCTTGCAGTAAACAATCCCGCCCTTCTCTATTCCCCATTCTGACCTTCTCACCTGCCTGTTACTTCCCCCTGGATGCCCTCCCCTTCCCTTTCTCCTATGGTCTACTATGGTCCACCGATGACACCATTGCCACAGCACTACACACTATCCTCACTCACCTCAGGAAGAGGGATGCATACGTTAGAATGCTGTTCCTGGACTACAGTTCAGCATTCAACACCATAATTCCCTCCAGACTTGACAGGAAGCTCAGAGACCTCAGCCTACAGCCCACCTGTGTAGCTGGATCCTAGACTTCCTATCGGATCGCTGACAAGTGATTGGGATGACCTTTGCCCCTCTGATCCTCAACACAGGTGCCCCCCCCACAGGGTTGTGTGTGCAGCCACTCCAGTGGTGATGTCTGTTATCTGTCAAGTAGGGGACTGTGTACAATTCTGATTTGATGGAGACGGACATGAGAGTACAGAGGAACACCTGGAAAACTTCTGAAATGCCCGTTTCGCCGCTGCTACTACTGTGTGGTAACTGGAATCTCCAGAGCAGAAGGCCCCAAAATCCTTGTCTTTGCTTGCTTCAGCGGCCGGGATGAGGTCGAAGGCGCTTGGCAGAGGATGGCACTTGGGAGGCTCTATCGGAGAGGCTGGTTGGAAGCTTGAAGTTTTGGGATGGATGGTCTCAGTGTCGGCTGTGGTCGGCTGCTTCCAAGGTATCAGCAAGTTGATGGTGCCTGGAGGTTTATGGCAGGGAGTTTCACCCTTTTGCCGCCTGCTATCGGGGACTCGGGAGTCGATCGACTTAGGGACTTTTGAGACTTTATTTACAGTGCCCATGGTTTGTTCTTCATCAAATTATGGTATTGCTTTGCACTGCTGTAACTAAGTGTTATAATTATGTGGTTCTGTCCGTGTTAGTCTTTGGTTTGTCCTGTTTTCTGTGATATCACTCCGGAGAAACATTGTATCATCTCTTAATGCATGTATGCATTTCTAAATGACAATAAAAGAGGACTGAGTGTTCTCATAATCTAATATTGACTCCCCCTTCATATCTGTTTCTCGACCCCTTGTAAATAACAACTTTTGAAACATGCTTTCATCTTTTGTGAAACAAACATAACCAAGGAGCAAAGTTAGCTCATCTAAATGCAAAGCAAATTCTGTTGTCCTAGGTATGTTGTCTAATGTGTCTTCCACGTTCTCAAGCATTTCAGCTATTCATCTTTGAACAGAGTTGTTGCGGAGCGGAATCACTTCAATTATTTGTCCTGGTGACGTTTGCAAAACCATACTCAGAACCTCCCTTACTGCTGGCAGAATCAGTTCTTCTCCATTTATGTGAGGCATTCCAGATTTAGGAATGAGCAATGAAATATTGTATGAAGCTCGCAAACCACCACTGTTCTGTTGTGAAGTGCTGGTAAACATATTTTTAAGTGTTTTCAATTTCTGAGAGTTTTCCTGAAGTAACTGAAAATAAACCAAGCTCTTGTTAGCTTTGTCAGGGCATATTCTCTTCAAATGTTTAGAGAGCCTGGCCAGTTTCATTGCCTCATTTGAAAAAACCTTTTCACACAACAGACACATTGGCTGTTGTTTGTTGCTTGGTGCTGATACAGATCCATATTTCAGACACTCCACACTACACTGTCTACACTTCTTTTTTGTTTGGTCTGCTTCTGCCACTTTTGTTATGGGTTAATGACCACAGTCAAACGCCTGTTGTCTGACCTCAAGCATTGTGATCAATAAAGGGGTAAGTTATGACATCATCATAGCTCAGGCAAAACCTGACACTCTGTCTGAAGGTATATAAAGTGGGGCAGTGATATCTCAGGCCATGGGCTAGAGAACTGCAGTGAAGACCATTCAAAAGGGCAGATTCTGAACTTTACCTCAATGAACGCCATACCCTAATTCACAGGAAAGGCATCACTGCATGAGCAATTCAACAGAGAAATGAGTATTGGCTAGAGACATCAGAGAATAGTTTTCAGTTCCCCCCATTGCCCTGAACCTTCTGTATCTAGCTAAGAGGAGTGACACACTCAATCATCCAAAAGACATTACACTCCTCCACATTGCATAGATCTTTTGTGCTCAGTGCCTCTCTGAGGTGGATTGAAAGCAGAATCATTTGGAAAAGGTAAATATGAACTAAACTATGCTGCACTGGGCAAAAATAAAATCACACCTGCAGATTGAAAAATTGCAGCTGCTCCTCCTTCTCCTTCCCATCTTCTTATTCTGGCTCTCGACCCCCTCCTTTCTGGTCCTGATGAAGGGTCTCAACCCAAAACATCGACTGTTTATTCCTCTCCATAGATGCTGCCTGACTTGCTGCATTTTTGGGTGGCACATAGATGGTGTCCCAAAAGAATAACAGTTGGAATTGGAATTGGTATTGTTCACATGTACTGAAATACGGTGAAAAGCTTTTATACAAACTGTCCATACAGATCAAATGATTAAACAGTGCATTGAGGTAGAACAATATCAAAGCAGGATAAAGTGTAACAGCTACAGAGAAGGTGTTCTGCAGAGAAACAATAAGGTGCAAGCTCATAACAAGGTAGATTATGAAGTTAAGAGTCCAAGTTATCATACCAGGGAAGAATTTAAGTCTTGTAACAGTGGGATAGAAGCTGCCCTTGAGCCTGCTGGTATGTGTTTCAAAATTTTCTATGTTCTACCCAATGGAAGAAGGTAGAAGGGAGAACATCTGGGGCGAGTGTTGAGTAAACATACAAAATGCTGGAGGATCTCAGCAGGTCAGGCAGGATCTATTGAAAAGAATAAACAGTCCGCGTTTTGGGCCAAGACCTCAGCATCTGCAGAATCTCTTGTGTTGTTAATGAGAGAGGTCAAGGAGAATGGTCAGACTGGTTCAAACTGACAGGAAGGAGACAGTAGCTCACAGAACCATGTGTTACAACAGTGGTGTGCAGAAGAGTATCTCTGAATGCACAACTTGTCAAACCTTGAAGTGGATCAAAAGCCTCTCCCTATGTTACCATGCCAGTTAGGGATTTACCTGTTTAAGGAACCTTTCAGCTCCCCTCTCGCTGCCACTTAGCTGGTGATGTCACAGTGCCAGTAGAGTTTAAATCTAGCGCACTGAAAGCAGGTGGTCTCCGGATCGCCACGGGCTAGGTGTCAGTGCCATGGAAACAGTACATAGTGGTGGTGTGCTGCAGTAAAGAGGGCCAGGATGCACACTTTAGATAAGTATTTGCCACTGTGTGTACACTTAGTTTTGTCCTGGCACTTCGGGCACCTTG